>NC_069507.1:111242374-111329278 GCF_027579735.1 Bombina bombina
TTTGTTGTTTACTCTGGTCAGAGGAGAGGTCAAAAGGCTTCTGCAACCTCTCTTTCTTTTTGGCTAAGAAGCATAATACGCTTAGCCTATGAGACTGCTGGACAGCAGCCCCCTGAAAGGATTACAGCTCATTCTACTAGAGCTGTGGCTTCCACCTGGGCCTTTAAAAATGAGGCCTCTGTTGAACAGATTTGCAAGGCGGCGACTTGGTCTTCGCTTCATACTTTTTCAAAATTTTACAAATTTGATACTTTTGCTTCTTCGGAGGCTATTTTTGGGAGAAAGGTTTTACAGGCAGTGGTACCTTCCGTTTAAATTCCTGCCTTGTCCCTCCCTTCATCCGTGTACTTTAGCTTTGGTATTGGTATCCCATAAGTAATGGATGATCCGTGGACTGGATACACCTTACTAGAGAAAACACAATTTATGCTTACCTGATAAATTTATTTCTCTAGTGGTGTATCCAGTCCACGGCCCGCCCTGTCATTTTAAGGCAGGTTATTTTTAAATTTAAACTACAGTCACCACTGCACCCTATGGTTTCTTCTTTCTCTGCTTGTTTTTGGTCGAATGACTGGATATGGTAGGAAGGGGAGGAGCTATATAACAGCTTTGCTGTTATTCCTCTTGCAACTTCCTGTTGGGAATGAGAATATCCCATAAGTAATGGATGATCCGTGGACTGGATACACCACTAGAGAAATAAATTTATCAGGTAAGCATAAATTGTGTTTTTTATATATACTATTTATCATTTTATATTATCATCTCAAAGTGTTTAATGTCCCTTTAAACTCAAATTATTCTTTTGCAGGTAGACAATTGTGAACTGTTTCACTGCCTCAAACTACAGCACAGTTTGATCTTTTAAGCAAAGTCTAGACAAAATAAAAAGTGTATCTAGTATATAACTGTGTGTCTGGGTTTATTCTTTCAGATGTTAAAACAAAAGAGAAAATCATTGAAGATATGCGAACGGCACTTCTTGAACAAGAGCAAACACAGACGGAACAAGATCAAGCTCTCGAGGCCAAAATAGAAGAAGCTGATAAATTAACTGAGGGTAAGTGTTTGTTTTTAACAACAACAATAATTTAATTTATTAAAGGAATATAAAAGTGCAAGAAGAAAATGTTCTAATATGTTAGAGAATTTTATTATTGCAATGTTTCTTGTTTATGACTGTGTGTTTAACCCCATCAAAGGGATTAAGCATAGTTAAAGTACTGCACGACTGGGAGCTAACTAAAATATGGGGTGAACCAATGACAAGAGACAAATGTGTTTATCTACCAATCACCAGCTAGCTCCCAGTAGCATACATATTCTTTTCAACAAAGGATACCAACAGAATAAGGCACATTTGAAAATAGAAGTTAATTTAGCATTGTCTTAAAATTACATGTTCTGTCTAAACCATGGAAGTTTAATTTTTATTTTCTTATCCCTTTAAAGGGACAGTCACTAAAGACACTAAAATTGTTATTGTTTAAAAAGATAGATAACACCTTTACTACCCATTCCCCAGCTTTGCACAGCTAACATTGTTATAGTAATATACTTTATAACATTTAAAACTCTAAATTTCTGCCTGTTTCTAAGCCACTACAGACAACCTCTTATCACATGCTTTTTTATTAGCTTTTCACAACAGGGAGTGCTAGTTCATGTGGTCCATATAGAAAACATTGTGTTCATGCCCGAGGAGTTATTTAAGATTTAGCACAACACAGCACTAATTGGTTAAAATGCAAGTCAATAGATAATAAATACAAAGTCATGTGATCAGGGGGCTGTCAGAAGGGACTTAGATACAAGGTAATCACAGAGGTAAAAAGTGCTATGTATACTGTAACTGTTTTGGTTATACATTACTGGGGGAATGGGTAATAAAGGGATTCTTTTAAAACAATAAAAATGCTATTGTAGACTGTCCCTTTAAGTTAATTTGTATTAATAGAATTGCCTATATGTAATTTGCTACAAAGCTAATGAATAACATTTTATAAACGTTTGACTGTCCTGGCACAGATGGGTATTTTTTTGTTATTGTGAATTATTTCTTCTAATGATTATTTCTGTTTATAATCAGAATTGGAAGAATGGAAAAATAAATACAGAGAACTTGAGACCAACAGCTGCAAAATACTTTCAGTCATACCAGAATGCGAGAAAAATATTTTACAAACTAATTCTGCAGAAGTGTCCAAGCTACAGTCCCAATTAAGAGTAAGTTCATGACAATATCTCTATGGAAATATATTTGTTGGACAGCTATATATTTAATTCAGTTGCATATGATCTGCGTTTCTAGGCACTATATTTGTTGCAAGACAAAATACTAAATAGAAATGAGACACACATCTAATAAATGTATAATAAATATAAATAAATAAATATATATATATATATATATATATATATATATATATATTTATTTAACACTTTTAGTATTAATTATGCAGTTTGTCCTGCTTTTGACAGCATATGTTATATGCTCACAGAAATACAGTTGCTCTACTGTTTTCTTTGTTTTTTTTAAGACTCTCATTGAAATCATTATCCCCTATGAAAAAAAGACTTTAGTGCAAAAGGGATTTATTAAACTATGGTAACAATCATTCATTCAGTTAACAAGACATGAGTGAATACAAACAAAGATAAAAACTTAGTGATGTTCCAATTGCAGCCAAAGGCATCAAAAAACCAAATAGCATATTTGAGATAGCATTATCGAATGTAACAGCTGTCGATAATATCGAATTACATTGGACGCCGTAAATAACATCCCGATTATAGGCTGCACCCCTAATATAAAGATTTAAATTAGGGGGGAAAGCGTGGCCTATTCTAAGGACAATACAATGTATGTATGTATTTTTTTTGGTTTTGTTTTTTTAACCCTCCTTGACATGTACATTAGTAAGTTTCATTTTAAAAAGCCGAATATGGGCGAAGACAGCTGCTCTTTTCTGAGTCTGATTTCTTCTTGTGTAAGTGCAACACGCAAAGATCTGTGCAAATCACAAGAACAAATCTTGCTCTGAAAAGAGACGAATGCTACTGGCAGTGGCCATATTCAGCATTCGTTTTAAAACAAAACAGATAAATGCACGACTAGTGTGTGTGTATATAATATTATATATTTCTCCAACATAGGTGTGTCCGGTCCACGGCGTCATCCTTACTTGTGGGATATTCTCTTCCCCAACAGGAAATGGCAAAGAGCCCAGCAAAGCTGGTCACATGATCCCTCCTAGGCTCCGCCTACCCCAGTCATTCTCTTTGCCGTTGTACAGGCAACATCTCCACGGAGATGGCTTAGAGTTTTTTAGTGTTTAACTGTAGTTTTTATTATTCAATCAAGAGTTTGTTATTTTAAAATAGTGCTGGTATGTACTATTTACTCAGAAACAGAAAAGAGATGAAGATTTCTGTTTGTATGAGGAAAATGATTTTAGCAACCGTTACTAAAATCCATGGCTGTTCCACACAGGACTGTTGAGAGCAATTAACTTCAGTTGGGGGAACAGTGAGCAGTCTCTTGCTGCTTGAGGTATGACACATTCTAACAAGACGATGTAATGCTGGAAGCTGTCATTTTCCCTATGGGATCCGGTAAGCCATGTTTATTAAGATAGTAAATAAGGGCTTCACAAGGGCTTATTAAGACTGTAGACTTTTTCTGGGCTAAATCGATTCATTATTAACACATATTTAGCCTTGAGGAATCATTTAATCTGGGTATTTTGATAAGATTATATCGGCAGGCACTGTTTTCGACACCTTATTCTTTAGGGGCTTTCCCAAATCATAGGCAGAGCCTCATTTTCGCGCCGGTATTGCGCACTTGTTTTTGGGAAGCATGACATGCAGTCGCATGTGTGAGGAGCTCTGATACATAGAAAAGACTTTCTGAAGGCGTCATTTGGTATCGTATTCCCCTTTGGGCTTGGTTGGGTCTCAGCAAAGCAGATACAGGGACTGTAAAGGGGTTAAAGTTAAAAACGGCTCCGGTTCCGTTATTTTAAGGGTTAAAGCTTCCAAATTTGGTGTGCAATACTTTTAAGGCTTTAAGACACTGTGGTGAAATTTTGGTGAATTTTGAACAATTCCTTCATATTTTTTCGCAATTGCAGTAATAAAGTGTGTTCAGTTTAAAATTTAAAGTGACAGTAACGGTTTTATTTTAAAACGTTTTTTGTACTTTGTTATCAAGTTTATGCCTGTTTAACATGTCTGAACTACCAGATAGACTGTGTTCTGAATGTGGGGAAGCCAGAGTTCCTTCTCATTTAAATAAATGTGATTTATGCGACAATGACAATGATGCCCAAGATGATTCCTCAAGTGAGGGGAGTAAGCATGGTACTGCATCATTCCCTCCTTCGTCTACACGAGTCTTGCCCACTCAGGAGGCCCCTAGTACATCTAGCGCGCCAATACTCCTTACTATGCAACAATTAACGGCTGTAATGGATAATTCTGTCAAAAACATTTTAGCCAAAATGCACACTTATCAGCGTAAGCGCGACTGCTCTGTTTTAGATACTGAAGAGCATGACGACGCTGATAATAATGGTTCTGAAGGGCCCCTAAACCAGTCTGATGGGGCCAGGGAGGTTTTGTCTGAGGGAGAAATTACTGATTCAGGGAACATTTCTCAACAAGTTGAACCTGATGTGATTACGTTTAAATTTAAGTTGGAACATCTCCGCATTCTGCTTAAGGAGGTATTATCCACTCTGGATGATTGTGACAAGTTGGTCATCCCAGAGAAACTATGTAAAATGGACAAGTTCCTAGAGGTTCCGGGGCTCCCAGAAGCTTTTCCTATACCCAAGCGGGTGGCGGACATTGTAAATAAAGAATGGGAAAGGCCCGGTATTCCTTTCGTCCCTCCCCCCATATTTAAAAAATTGTTTCCTATGGTCGACCCCAGAAAGGACTTATGGCAGACAGTCCCCAAGGTCGAGGGAGCGGTTTCCACTTTAACAAACGCACCACTATACCCATAGAAGATAGTTGTGCTTTCAAAGATCCTATGGATAAAAAATTAGAAGGTTTACTTAAAAAGATGTTTGTTCAGCAGGGTTACCTTCTACAACCAATTTCATGCATTGTCCCTGTCGCTACAGCCGCGTGTTTCTGGTTCGATGAGCTGGTAAAGGCGGTCGATAGTGATTCTCCTCCTTATGAGGAGATTATGGACAGAATCAATGCTCTCAAATTGGCTAATTCTTTCACCTTAGACGCCACTTTGCAATTGGCTAGGTTAGCGGCTAAGAATTCTGGGTTTGCTATTGTGGCGCGCAGAGCGCTTTGGTTGAAATCTTGGTCAGCTGATGCGTCTTCCAAGAACAAACTACTTAACATTCCTTTCAAGGGGAAAACGCTGTTTGGCCCTGACTTGAAAGAGATTATCTCTGATATCACTGGGGGTAAGGGCCACGCCCTTCCTCAGGATCGGCCTTTCAAGGCCAAAAATAAACCTAATTTTCGTCCCTTTCGTAGAAACGGACCAGCCCAAAGTGCTACGTCCTCTAAGCAAGAGGGTAATACTTCTCAAGCCAAGCCAGCTTGGAGACCAATGCAAGGCTGGAACAAGGGAAAGCAGGCCAAGAAGCCTGCCACTGCTACCAAGACAGCATGAAATGTTGGCCCCCGATCCGGGACCGGATCTGGTGGGGGGCAGACTCTCTCTCTTCGCTCAGGCTTGGGCAAGAGATGTTCTGGATCCTTGGGCGCTAGAAATAGTCTCCCAAGGTTATTTTCTGGAGTTCAAGGGGCTTCCCCCAAGGGGGAGGTTCCACAGGTCTCAGTTGTCTTCAGACCACATAAAAAGACAGGCATTCTTACATTGTGTAGAAGACCTGTTAAAAATGGGAGTGATTCATCCTGTTCCATTAGGAGAACAAGGGATGGGGTTCTACTCCAATCTGTTCATAGTTCCCAAAAAAGAGGGAACGTTCAGACCAATCTTAGATCTCAAGATCTTAAACAAGTTTCTCAAGGTTCCATCGTTCAAGATGGAAACCATTCGAACAATTCTTCCTTCCATCCAGGAAGGTCAATTCATGACCACGGTGGATTTAAAGGATGCGTATCTACATATTCCTATCCACAAGGAACATCATCGGTTCCTAAGGTTCGCATTCCTGGACAAGCATTACCAGTTCGTGGCGCTTCCTTTCGGATTAGCCACTGCTCCAAGGATTTTCACAAAGGTACTAGGGTCCCTTCTAGCTGTGCTAAGACCAAGGGGCATTGCCGTAGTACCTTACTTGGACGACATTCTGATTCAAGCGTCGTCCCTTCCTCAAGCAAAGGCTCACACGGACATTGTCCTGGCCTTTCTCAGATCTCACGGATGGAAAGTGAACGTGGAAAAGAGTTCTCTATCTCCGTCAACAAGGGTTCCCTTCTTGGGAACAATAATAGACTCCTTAGAAATGAGGATTTTTCTGACAGAAGCCAGAAAAATAAAACTTCTAGACTCTTGTCGGATACTTCATTCCGTTCCTCTTCCTTCCATAGCGCAGTGCATGGAAGTGATAGGTTTGATGGTAGCGGCAATGGACATAGTTCCTTTTGCGCACATTCATCTAAGACCATTACAACTGTGCATGCTCAGTCAGTGGAATGGGGACTATACAGACTTGTCTCCGAAGATACAAGTAAATCAGAGGACCAGAGACTCACTCCGTTGGTGGCTGTCCCTGGACAACCTGTCACAAGGGATGACCTTCCGCAGACCAGAGTGGGTCATTGTCACGACCGACGCCAGTCTGATGGGCTGGGGCGCGGTCTGGGGATCCCTGAAAGCTCAGGGTCTTTGGTCTCGGGAAGAATCTCTTCTACCGATAAATATTCTGGAACTGAGAGCGATATTCAATGCTCTCAAGGCTTGGCCTCAGCTAGCGAGGGCCAAGTTCATACGGTTTCAATCAGACAACATGACAACTGTTGCGTACATCAACCATCAGGGGGGAACAAGGAGTTCCCTAGCGATGGAAGAAGTGACCAAAATCATTCTATGGGCGGAGTCTCACTCCTGCCACCTGTCTGCTATCCACATCCCAGGAGTGGAAAATTGGGAAGCGGATTTTCTGAGTCGTCAGACATTGCATCCGGGGGAGTGGGAACTCCATCCGGAAATCTTTGCCCAAGTCACTCAGCTGTGGGGCATTCCAGACATGGATCTGATGGCCTCTCGTCAGAACTTCAAAGTTCCTTGCTACGGGTCCAGATCCAGGGATCCCAAGGCGGCTCTAGTGGATGCACTAGTAGCACCTTGGACCTTCAAACTAGCTTATGTGTTCCCGCCGTTTCCTCTCATCCCCAGGCTGGTAGCCAGGATCAATCTGGAGTGGGCGTCGGTGATCTTGATAGCTCCTGGGTGGCCACGCAGGACTTGGTATGCAGATCTGGTGAATATGTCATCGGCTCCACCATGGAAGCTACCTTTGAGACGAGACCTTCTTGTTCAGGGTCCGTTCGAACATCCGAATCTGGTCTCACTCCAGCTGACTGCTTGGAGATTGAACGCTTGATCTTATCGAAGCGAGGGTTCTCAGATTCTGTTATCGATACTCTTGTTCAGGCCAGAAAGCCTGTAACTAGAAAGATTTACCACAAAATTTGGAAAAAATATATCTGTTGGTGTGAATCTAAAGGATTCCCTTGGGACAAGGTTAAGATTCCTAAGATTCTATCCTTCCTTCAAGAAGGATTGGAAAAAGGATTATCTGCAAGTTCCCTGAAGGGACAGATTTCTGCCTTGTCTGTGTTACTTCACAAAAAGCTGGCAGCTGTGCCAGATGTTCAAGCCTTTGTTCAGGCTCTGGTCAGAATCAAGCCTGTTTACAAACCTTTGACTCCTCCTTGGAGTCTCAACTTAGTTCTTTCAGTTCTTCAGGGGGTTCCGTTTGAACCCTTACATTCCGTTGATATTAAGTTATTATCTTGGAAAGTTTTGTTTTTGGTTGCAATTTCTTCTGCTCGAAGAGTTTCAGAATTATCTGCTCTGCAGTGTTCTCCTCCTTATCTGGTGTTCCATGCAGATAAGGTGGTTTTACGTACTAAACCAAAAGTTGTTTCTAACAAAAACATTAACCAGGAGATTATCGTACCTTCTCTGTGTCCGAAACCTGTTTCGAAGAAGGAACGTTTGTTGCACAATTTGGATGTTGTTCGCGCTCTAAAATTCTATTTAGATGCTACAAAGGATTTTAGACAAACATCTTCCTTGTTTGTTGTTTATTCCGGTAAAAGGAGAGGTCAAAAAGCAACTTCTACCTCTCTCTCTTTTTGGATTAAAAGCATCATCAGATTGGCTTACGAGACTGCCGGACGGCAGCCTCCCGAAAGAATCACAGCTCATTCCACTAGGGCTGTGGCTTCCACATGGGCCTTCAAGAACGAGGCTTCTGTTGATCAGATATGTAGGGCAGCGACTTGGTCTTCACTGCACACTTTTACCAAATTTTACAAGTTTGATACTTTTGCTTCTTCTGAGGCTATTTTTGGGAGAAAGGTTTTGCAAGCCGTGGTGCCTTCCATTTAGGTGACCTGATTTGCTCCCTCCCTTCATCCGTGTCCTAAAGCTTTGGTATTGGTTCCCACAAGTAAGGATGACGCCGTGGACCGGACACACCTATGTTGGATAAAACATAATTTTTGTTTACCTTATAATTTACTTTCTCCAACGGTGTGTCCGGTCCACGGCCCACCCTGGTTTTTTAATCAGGTCTGATAATTTATTTTCTTTAACTACAGTCACCACGGTATCATATGGTTTCTCCTATGCAAATATTCCTCCTTAACGTCGGTCGAATGACTGGGGTAGGCGGAGCCTAGGAGGGATCATGTGACCAGCTTTGCTGGGCTCTTTGCCATTTCCTGTTGGGGAAGAGAATATCCCACAAGTAAGGATGACGCCGTGGACCGGACACACCGTTGGAGAAAGTAATTTATCAGGTAAACATAAATTCTGTTATATATTTCCATGTCTCTTCTTTGAATTTTGGCGAAATGTCACCAAATAATTGTTCCTTTTTTTGTCATACAAAAATAACAAGCTTTTAGTTGGATTCTAAAAGTTAGTAATATTAGGGATATGTATTTACTGTTGCCAATTTTATCATTTAATCATCAAAAGGAATATGAAGAAAAGCACATTAGTGAAAGAAAGAAATGGTTGGATGAAAAAATGAAACTTTTAGCCCAGACTAAGGAATCCGAGACTCATAGAAACAAGGAGATGAGAAAGTTTGCTGAGGACCGAGAACGTTTCATTAAACAGCAAACAGAAATCGTAAGTAATTCAAATTTCTTTTGTAATATTATGATAGTCCATAAAGCTGTATAATGTGGGATATAATTCTGCCACTAGGAGGAGGCCAATAGCCCACACAAGAGCTTAAATTCCCTCTCATCGCTATTGTTTTGTTCTTGGCCTCCCATGAGAAGGCTGAGAATAGAGGTGCCCAGCTACTTGCTTATGGATTAATGTTTAGGAGCTCAGACGAATGTGAGACTCTTCTTTTCCTGGGACATATCATTCACAAAAAAGACAGAAGAGATTTCCAGCAAGCTGATTGATACAGGCATATAGGGATACCTTGTTATGTGCGCTGTTATTTCAGCCATAACTACCTTCGGGTGTCACAGGGATATGTCCCTCAGCCTCCCTCTGTGGTATTCATTTAACTCAACTGAGCTAATCTACTTTTCATGTTTGATATATTAAATTAAATAAGCTTTAATTTAGGGCCCATGCACATTCAAACACCACACCTTCTCAGAGAGTCAGCAGTGGCTTGTTTGACACAACTTAAGTCTTCAGCAGCAATACACACCACTGCTGACTCTCCTAGCAGACATGGTGTTTAAATCCCGGTGTACGGGTCCTTTACAGGATATGTGCATATGCCAATGAAAAAACTAACTTTTACTAGAAGCATTTTTGCAAAAATTAATATATATTTCAAATTTAAGTGCACCCATACACATTTAATTTTTGACCTTTCTTTCCCTTTAAATTCTATTTCTGAAAAACAAAAATGTTTACTCATTCGTATAAACTTTAATGAATGTCTCTAATTTATAGGAAATTAAAGGAATATAATAGACAAGCTATGGAACTCGCCCCCCCCCCCCCCCTTTCATATTTGGCAGTGCTCTTGTATTGGCTAAAACACTACAAGGCATTTGTAAAAAGTCTCCATGCACAGTAGAAGCAATCACTGAAACAATTATAGTTTTACTATAATTCAATATAATATAATTTGCATATTGCAAAAATACATCTATTTAAAAAATAAAATGCACTTATCACAGCTGGCATAATACTGCTCTGTCAACCAATGCTAATGGGAGGGGCAGTGAAGGGTAAAAATACAAGTGTAATTCCCGTTTACTGTATGCTATGTCAGCACCTAAAGGGATACTGAAGTCAAAATTAAACTTTCATGATTCAACTGATATGCTGGCTGAGCATCATGGGAAATATAGTTGAATGGAGAATGTCCTATGGGGATAGTCCTGTGAAACTAGTGAAAATGAGTCATTGATCGAATACACATAGATTATATCAATCCACTGTTAATTCTTCTATTATTGTGCACTTAATGGAAGGCCAACTACTATGGGTCAACAGGAATCCTCCCACCCATGCACGGACTTAAATCCAAGTTCATATAGAGGACCAGAAATATCTCCCTCCTACCCCTTAGAGGAGTATGTTCAGTGCAGACGTAGGGAATTTATCGGCTGTGTGTATCCACTCTTTGAGCGGTATAGTCTAAACTCACCCGCTGTGGTATCCGCCGGGATGAAGGGGCGATGCATAAATCCAGAGGCTAGCGGTAGGAGACCTCTCACCGTTTCCGCAGCACTAATGGAAATCTGATTGATGATTTAAAAAGAGTAAACACAGTTGATTGATAATAAATGGCTTCAGCCAAACACTTACCATGAGTGAAAGAAAAGTTTTTGTGTTATAATTCATATTCTCTGAAAAATGGCCAAGAAATCATAAATTCTGCCAGAGTATGTAAACTTATGAGCTCAACTGTAGGGTCATTCTCTAGTAGAGGTGTTGGTTGCATCTATAACCTGTTGTTTGGTCTGGATTTTAGACTTATTAATATTTTACTATAAAGCTATCAATGCTTCATGAATTTTAAAGTGATATTTTAGTGTAAATTATGTGAATAAAACCTTTTCTTTCCTATGGAATGGAGAGTCCTTGAAATCATTCTAATTGCTAGTGGGATATTCACTCCTGGCCAGCAGGAAGAGGCAAAGACCACCCCAGCAAAGCTGTTAAGTGTCACTTCCCTTACCCATAATCCCCAGTCATTCTCTTTGCCTCTGTCAAGGGAGGATGTGCAAAGGTGTCTGAAGATATTAAATACTTTTGCGGGTACTTTTCCCTGCAAGCAAGGATTGGGGCTATGCTGTGTCCATGTCAATCTCTTTAGTAAATTATTATGAGGAAGGGAAGACTCTTAACAGTTTTGGAAAGCAAATTTGATTTAACTTTGTTTAAATGATGAAGTTTTGTTTATTTTGTATGTTTTAATGAGTGTTTTATTTGTATTGTATTTAAAAAGGAACAGCTAAATGCTCAACTTGCTGAGAAAGATAATACTCTTCTGAAATGGAGAGAAGAGCGTGATCAGCTTCTTTCAGAATTAGAAATTCAACTTAAAAGTCTTCTTTCAAGTAATATGGAAAAAGAGAAAGAAATAGAAAATCTTAAGAACAGAAGAATTTCCCAGACTCATGAGGTAACATTTTATTCACAATTTGTATATTTGTTTGGTGTCTTAACTGGCATCAGATCCGCAATTGTATAAAAAATTGTAATATGTGAATGATAAAATGTTGTATTTGAAATATAACGTTAAATAGGACATGAATAATCTAATTATATTCTTAG
The DNA here is from genome assembly GCF_027579735.1 of Bombina bombina. Taxonomy (NCBI): domain Eukaryota; kingdom Metazoa; phylum Chordata; class Amphibia; order Anura; family Bombinatoridae; genus Bombina; species Bombina bombina. The sequence goes on from NC_069507.1 coordinate 111,254,322, forward strand.
AGCTCATTTGATCCTCGTCTCATTTACTCATGGTTGGTGCTGGGAAATGTAGTGCTAAATAAATTTGCATTAAATGGATATGAAACTCAAAATGTTTCTTTCATAATTCAGAACATGTGATTTTTTTAAACAACTTTATAAGTTACTTCTATTAATTTTTCTTCATTATCTTTGTGTCTTTTGTTAAAAAGTAGGGGCGTACATTTAGTAGCCGGCCCATTTCTGGAGCACTATATGGTGGCATTTTTGCAAGAATGTTCTCCATTTACAAGAGCACTAGATGGCAGCACTATTTCCTGCCATGTAGTGCTCTAGATGCCTACCTAGGTATCTCTTCAACACAGAATATCATGGGAACAAAGCAAATTTGATAATAGAAGTAAATTGGAAACATTTTTAAAATCTTATGCTCTGTCTGATTCACAAAATATTTTTTGGGGGTTTCAAATAACTAATGTACAAAGCATAATTATTTAGTAACAAAACAAGCTCTCCTTTAACTCTTATCCCAGTAAATTCATTATTGTGAGACTTGAATAAAGTAAATCTATCCTGTAACATTAGTGTTTTTTTTTTTTTTTATTATTATTATTTTTATTCTTAAAAGTGGTTAAATACATATAGAGAGAACTGCACTCACAGGAACGAACAACCAGCTCAATACCATTTTTAGGCTGTTCTATGGCGATTTACCACCTGGGTCCAACTTCTTTTAGCCCATTAATGCTTTTCACAGAATAGAACTTTCCTGTAGTATATTAGTCTGATCCTGCCTATTACGGTCAGTCCAGCACCAAAATAACAGGCTATTCCTCTCTGAACAAGGACCAAAGCAACCAAGCAACAAAAGACGATCGTTTTGGCCTTCATTGGGCCTCATCAGTGAGGTGTGACAAGGCCCACAATAGGCCGAAACGTACGTCTGGGGTTTTGCTGTTTCTCTCGTTCAGAGAGGGATTACCTGGTATTTCGGGGCTGGACTACACTGTAAGTCAGGATCAGACTGATATGCTACAGGAAAGTTCTTCTCTGTGAAAGGCACATGTGGAGCAAAAAGAGGCTGCTTCTTGGGTGATAAATGGCTATAGAACAAGCTATTATGCTGTTGTTCGTTCCCAGGTTGAGCGCTTCTCACTTTTTATTTATGCAAATTATTAAGAGGTAACATTTTTGGTTTCCACAAAAAAGAGCTGATAAGGAACAAACACTATCATATATAATAGGGCAGTAAATCACAGTATCGTTTTTGCATTGTTTTTCTTACTAATGTTTGAATTTTTTATCTACCTATTAATATTTAATGTTTTCTATGTCATGCAGGAAAATTCAGTTGTGATTGACTTGCAGAAGCAGCTAACATCAAGTGATGAAACAATCAAAGAATTACAGCAGAAACTTGCTCAGCTAGAACAATGTCAGAATTCATCTTCTGGTTTAATTGCAACAGATGAGGTAATAACTAGATTACTGCTGGCCAACAAATCATTCTATATGCCCAGCATAGTTAAATTATATTTAAAAATTCGGAATCTTCTAATTTGTGAAGGTATAATCTAGATTTTATTAAAGACAGAGACTCATATTTTGCTTGCTTTCTTTTACTACTTTCAATTCAGTTTTTAAACGTATACAGAAAATAAATACAAATAACTGACAATATTTGAAAATGACAGAATACATCAGTGTACAGACCAGTGACCAATAAAAAAGGGGGAAACTGGTTAAACTAGAACAAACTGACCAATCGGCTTAATCATAGAGACCGTAAACTGTCCAATATCATACAGCAAATCCTCTTTCTTAGAAGCTGTTGAAGGAAAAACTAAATCCATAACAAACAAATAACTAAGGCCAAAAAGGCAACAAAATAAACTGAAGAGAAGAATCCAGAAGAAGATGATCATCCATAAGGAAGTATCCAAACGATCTGAAGAACTTGAAAACCAACTGGAATGTTGTAAAAACTGGAACGAACTTGATTAAAGTGAGGACTTGTAGCTCAAATGAGAATTAACAAAACCACTTGAAACAAGATCCTGATTATGGATTGGTAGCTAAAATAAATGTACAATAAAATATGATTAATAACATGGTAAAACATAAAAAGGGAGGAAAAAATATAAATCAATGTAGAGGAGGGAAAATACTCGTCTCTGTGTCTTTAATAAAATCTAGATTATACCTTCACAAATTAAGATAATCCGAATTTTATTACAAGACCAGAGACTCATATTTTGCTAGTTTAAAGCAAACTAACAAAATAAATTGAGAGGCATGTTCAATGGATTTAAAATAAAATTGCTTAAATATGGAATCTGAAAACCAGTCAGCTGCAATTTTTTGAAGAGTGTAGCAGCTTTCAAAAATGATTTAGAAGCGGCTGATCCTCTAACAGAGTGAGGGGAAAAAGATAAATCAAAACCAGCTTCACTCATAACCCATTTTACCCACCTAGCAATAGAGGTAGACGACACAGGAAAGTGAGGAGGGACAATAGATAACAAAAGTTGATTAGAAGAGGAAGTACGAAAAGAAGTTCTAGGTTTATACTCTTTGAGACATAAAACCACACAGAGAAAGGTTCAGAAGATAAATAAGGGTAGAATATAGAAGTTGAAAAAGATTTAGTTATTTTAGAGATAAAGAAAGTAACACCTTCAGGAGTGAAACGTTTAGAGTTGAAATCTAACGCTCTAACATCAGAAACTCTGCAAAAAGAAATTAAACATAAAAGAGTAGCTAATTTGGCAGAAAGTTGTTTTAAATATAACGATTCATTAGAAGGCCAAGATTTAAAAAGAGAAAAGATAAGGTCAACATCCCAAAAAGAGGAGTATTTAGGAGCAGGAGGTCTTTTAAGTTTAATGGCTTTCATTAATTTGCATACTAAAGGGTGTTGACCTATGGAAAAATTATTAATAAAAGAATGTTTAGCAGAAATAGCTGATCTAGAAACGTTAATAGTCCTATATGCTAAACCTGAATCAAAAAGGGACGTAAGAAAATTAATAAGTTGCATCAACTGAAAGGGGGTCCAAACATCTCTCCAAGCACCAGCCAGACCATCTGGACCATCTTTCTCAATCTTGCAGTCCTCACCTCCTGTTTCTCAACCTCCTACCCTTCTAGATTGTAAGCTCCCATGGGAATAGGGTCCTCAATTCCTCCTTATGTGTTTTTTTTTTGTACCAGGGGCCAGAGAGTCCTGCAAGAGTTCCTGTTGTGATAAGCCTTGGAGATATGAAGATTGCCCGAAATTGACCAAGCTATGAGACACAGAGATCCGTGAACGATAAGATTGTGAGGAAGACCTTCTAGATTTGAAAGAAGAAGAGAGAAAAGAGGAAGAAGAACAGGATGGTTGACGTTTCTAGGAGGGACGGGTACCATGGTTGAGATGGCCAAAGGGGAGTGATTAGAAGAATTGAAAAGAGATCCCGTCGGACTACTGAGATAGTTCTCTGAATCATGGACAACGGCGGGAACGCATAAGCTGTCTGAAGAGGCCAGGGGTAGAGAAATGCATCGATCGTCAGAGCATCTGGATCTGGACGCCAACTGAAATTAGGTTGAATCTGAAAATTCAGTCTGGACGCGAAAAAGATCCATCCATCTGAGAGACTGAAGCGAATGAATAACTTGTTTGTGAAGTTTCCAATCGCTTGAGTCTGTCAAATAATGAGAACCCCAATCCGCTGCGACATTGGATAAACCTGGAATATATTCTTCTCTGACAGAAATATTTCTGTCCAAGCAAAGGTGAATGAAATCTTTCGTAATAATAGATATATCTCTCGATTTTGTACCACCGAGACGATTCAAATAATGTACTGCAGAAATATTGTCCATTCTGAGTAAAATGGACACAGGAAAATAAACTTTGACAAAACTTTTGACTGCAAAAGAGCCTGCCAAAAGTTCTAAGCAGTTTATATGAAAACTTTTTTCTTCTGAAGACCATTTTATGCCCGTGATTGAGGGACCACCATGAGCCCCCCAGCCTGAACGACTGGCATCGGATTCTATAATTAAATCTGGAGATTTACCAAAAATGGCTCTCCCGTTCCAAGCTTCTATATGGGACAGCCACCAAGAAAGCTCTTCTTTGGCTTCCGAAGATAAAGGAATCGGATGGGAATATGAAAGACCTTTCTGAAGATGAAAGATTTTCAAACGTTGAAGTTCCCTGTAATAAAGATGGGCAAGAAAAATAGCCTGAATAGAGGATGAGAGTAACAGAACTATTCTGGCTATAGTCCTGATGGGAACCAAGGATAAAGAAAGAGTTTTTGAGATTTCTTTCTTGATATTTACAATTTTATCTCTGGATAAACTGAGTGTAGAATTCAATGTGTCTATTTGAAAACCCAAAAAGGTTAAAGATTTGGTAGGGGAAAGAACAGATTTCTGTTTGTTGACTAAAAAACCTAAATTCTCTAGAATGTAAATAGTAAGCTGGAGCTAAGATTTTAAAATAATAGAACTCTGATTCATAATCAAAATATCGTCTAAATAAATAAGATGAACATCTCGTAATCGAAGGTAAGTAATTATTGGCTTTCATTTATTTGGTGAAAATCCAAGGTGCCAAGGAAAGACGGAAAGGCATACAGGTAAAACTCCATATCTTGCCTTCCCAAATAAAGGTGAGAAATTTCCTGTGTTCCTGAGCTACAGGAACTGTAAGATATGCATCTGTCAGATCTAATCTGACTAAAAAAATCGTTGTCTAGAAGGCAATCTCTGAGAAGGTGAATTCCTTTTATTTTGAATTGTTGATAGACAACAAAGGCATTTAAGGATCTTAAATTTATAACTGTCCGAAACTGGACATTTTTCTTTTTTTACGAGAAAAAGATTGCTTAGAAAACAATTTTTCGAATTTATAGCAGGTTCTATTGCTTGTTTTGAAAAAAGGGTTGATATTTCGATTTGAACCAGAATTCTGTTTGAAACTGAAAATTTTATTGGAAGAGGAAGAGAATTTCTTTCATGTAATTGGCAAGAGTCCATGAGCTAGTGACGTATGGGATATACAATACTACCAGGAGGGGCAAAGTTTCCCAAACCTCAAAATGCCTATAAATACACCCCTCACCACACCCACAATTCAGTTTTACAAACTTTGCCTCCTATGGAGGTGGTGAAGTAAGTTTGTGCTAAGATTTCTACGTTGGTATGCGCTTCTCAGCATTTTGAAGCCCGTTTCCTCTCAGAGTACAGTGAATGTCAGAGGGATGTGAAGGGAGTATCACCTATTGAATGCAATGGTTTTCCTCACGGGGCATCTATTTCATAGGTTCTCTGTTATCGGTCGTAGAGATTCATCTCCTTCCTCCCTTTTCAGATCGACGATATACTCTCATATTCCATTACCTCTACTGATAACCGTTTCAGTACTGGTTTGGCTATCTGCTATATGTGGATGGGTGTCTTCTGGTAAGTATGTTTTCTTTACTTAAGACACTCTCAGCTATGGTTTGGCACTTGTATTTATATAAAGTTCTAAATATATGTATTGTATTTATATTTGCCATGATTCAGGTTTTCAGTATATTTCCTTTTGCAGACTGTCAGTTTCATATCTGGGAAATGCTTTTTTTTATCAAAAATGTATTTCTTACCTGGGGTATAGTCTCTTTTTCTAATTGACTGTCTTTTAAATTCGCGGGCAGAATTAGGCGCGCAAGGGCGCAAAATGCCAGAGTTTATTGCGTCATCCTTGGCGCAAGATTTTTTTGGCGCAAAGTTACGTTGGTTGATGCAAATTCGACGTTTCCGGCGTCTTAGTCGACGCCCGAGTCCTTTCACAAGGTTGCGTCATCTATGACGCAAGTGTGTCGTTTCCGGATGTTTTTTGGCACCAAAAAATATTTTTCTGTTTGTTGTGCGTCATACTTGCCGCCAAATATTTTCATTATTTAAGACCCCATTTCTATTTGCCTCCTGCCTTTTTTTCTATGTCAGAGGGCTATGCTGTCATTTTTCCCCATTCCTGAAACTGCCATATAAGGAAATTGATAATTTTGCTTTATGTGTTGTTGTTTTTTTCTCTTACATTTGCAAGATGTCTCAATCTGATCCTGTCTCAGAAATCACTGTTGGAACCCTGCGGCCTGATAACAGTTCTACCAAAGCTAAGTGCATTTGTTGTAAACTTGTGGAGGTTATACCTCCAGCTGTGGTTTGTAATGTTTTTTTTTTATAAACTTTTACATGCAGAGAATGTATCCATCAGTAGTAGTTCATTAACAGTTGCTGTTCCCTCAACATCTAATGCACAAGATATACCTGTAAATTTAAAAGAATTTATTTCTGATTCTATTCAGAAGGCTTTGTCTGCCATTCCGCCTTCTAATAAACGTAAAAGGTCTTTTAAAACTTCTCATAAAGTTGATGAAATTTCAAAAGACCAGCAACATGCTGAATTATCCTTCTCTGACGAGGATCTATCTGATTCAGAAGATCCTGCCTCAGATATTGACACTGACAAATCCTCTTATTTATTTAAAATGGAGTATATTCGTTCTTTAAAAGAAGTGTTGATTACATTAGATATGGAGGAAACTAGTCCTCTTGATATTAAAACTAGTAAACGTTTAAATTCTGTTTATAAACCTCCTGTGGTTATTCCAGAGGTTTTTCCAGTTCCTGATGCTATTTCTGATATGATTTCTAAAGAATGGAATAGGCCTGGTACTTATTTTATTCCTTCTTCAAGGTTTAAAAAATGGTATCCTTTGCCAGCAGTTATATTGGAGTTTTGTGAAAAGATCCCCAAAGTTGATGGGGCTATCTCTACTCTTGCTAAACGTACTACTATTCCTACGGAAGATAGTACTTCTTTTAAAGATCCTTTAGATAGGAAACTTGAATCGTATCTAAGGAAAGCTTATTTATATTCAGGTCATCTTCTTAGGCCTGCAATTTATTTGGCTGAAGTTGCAGCTGCTTCAACTTTTTGGTTGGAAACTTTAGCGCAACAAGTATCGGATCATGATTTGTCTAGCATTGTTAAGTTGATTCAATATGCTAATAATTTCATTTGTGATGCCATTTTTGACATTATCAAAATTGATGTTAAATCTATGACTTTAGCTATTTTAGCTAGAAGAGCTTTGCGGCTCAAATCTTGGAATGCTGATATGACTTCTAACTCCAGATTGCTATCTCTTTCTTTCCAAGGTAATACATTATTTCGTTCTCAGTTGGATTCAATAATTTCAACTGTCACTGGGGGGAATGGAGTTTTTTTGCCTCAGGATAAAAGACCTAAGGGTAAATCTAAAGCTTCTAACCGTTTTTGTTCCTTTCGACAAAATAAGGAACAGAAACCTAATTCTTCCCCCAAGGAATATGCTTCCAGCCTTCTTCAAATAGGAATAAATCCAAGCCATTTAAGAGATCAAAACCAGCACCCAAGTCTGCATGAGGGTGCGGCCCTCATTCCAGCTCAGCTGGTAGGGGGCAGACTAAAAGTTTTCAAAGATGTTTGGATCAATTCGGTCCAAAATCATTGGATTCAGAGTGTTGTCTCTCAGGGGTACAGAATAGGATTCAGAGTAAAGACCGCCTGTTAGAAGATTTTTTCTCTTGCGCATTCCAGCAAACCCAGTAAAGGCTCAGGCTTTCCTGAAGTGTGTTTCAGACCTGGAGTTATCAGGGGTAATCATGCCAGTTCCGTTTCAGGAACAGGGTCTGGGGTTTTATTCAAATCTATTCATTATCCCAAAGAAAGAAAATTCATTCAGACCAGTTTTGGATCTAAAGATTTTGAATCGATATGCAAGAGTATACCAACTTTCAAAATGGTGACTACTATAAGGACTATTCTGCCTTTTGTTCAGCAAGGGCATTATATGTCCACAATAGACTTACAGGATGCATATCTTCATATTCCGATTCATCCAGATCACTATCAGTTCCTGAGATTCTCTTTTCTAGACAAGCATTACCAATTTGTTGCTCTTCCTTTTGGCCTAGCGACAGCTCCAAGAATCTTTTCAAAGGTTCTAGGTGCCCTACTCTCTGTAATCAGAGAGCGGGGTATTGCAGCATTTCCTTATTTGGACGATATCTTGGTATTTGCTCAGTCTTTACGTTCTGCAGAATCTCACACAAATCAACTAGTGTTGTCTCTTCGAAGACATGGTTGGAGGTTCAATTTACCAAAAAGTTATTTGATTCCTCAGACAAAGGTAACCTTTTTAGGTTTCCAGATAGATTCAGTGTCCATGACTTTGTCTCTAACAGACAAGAGACGTTTGAAATTGGTTGCAGCCTGTCGGAACCTTCAGTCTCAGTCATTCCTTTCAGTAGCTATGTGCATGGAAGTTTTAGGTCTCATAACTGCAGCATCGGACACGATACCCTTTGCAGGTTTTCATATGAGACCTCTCCAGCTTTGTATGCTGAACCAATGGTGCAGGGATTATACAAGGATATCACAATTAATATCCTTAAATCCCAATGTTTAACTTTCTCTGACTTGGTGATTAGATCACCATCGTATAATTTTAGGGGCCTCTTGTGTTCGTCCAACCTGGACTGTGATCACAACAGATGCGAGTCTTTCAGGTTGGGGAGCTGTTTGGGGATCTCTGACAGCACAGGGGGTTTGGAAATCTTAAGAGACGAGATTACCAATCAATATTTTGGAACTCTGTGCGATTTTCAGAGCCCTTCAGTCTTGGCCTCTGTTTTAGAGAGAACCGTTCATTTGTTTTCAGACAATATCACAACTGTGGCATATGTCAATCATCAGGGTGGTACTCACAGTCCTCAAGCTATGAAAGAAGTATCTCGGATACTTGTTTGGGCGTAATCCAGCTCCTGTCTAATTTCTGCGGTTCATATGCCAGGTATAGACAATTGGGAAGCGGATTACCTCAGTCGTCAGACTTTACATCCGGGAGAATGGTCTCTCCACCCAGATGTGTTTTCTCTAATTGTTCAGATGTGGGGGCTTCCAGAAATAATCTGATGGCATCTCATCTAAACAAAAAACTTCCCAGGTACCTGTCCAGGTCCAGGGATCCTCGGGCGGAAGCAGTGGATGCGTTTACACTTCCTTGGAATTATCAACCTGCTTATGTCTTTCCGCCTCTAGTTCTTCTTCCAAGAGTGATTTCCAAAATCATAATGGAGCGTTCTTTTGTACTGCTGGTGGCTCCAGCATGGCCTCACAGGTTTTGGTATGCGGATCTTGTTCAGATGTCCAGTTGCCAACCTTGGCCACTTCCATTAAGGCCAGTCCTTTTATGTCAAGGTCCGTTTTTCCATCAGGATCTCAAATTATTAAATTTGAAGGTATGGAAATTCAACGCTTAGTGCTTAGTCATAGAGGTTTCTCTGACTTAGTGATTAATACTATGTTGCAGGCTCGTAAATCTGTTTCTAGAAAGATTTATTATCGGGTTTGGAAGACTTACATTTCATGGTGTTCTAATCATAAATTCTCTTGGCATTCTTTTCGAATTCCTAGAATTTTACAGTTTCTTCAGGATGGTTTGGATAAAGGTTTGTCTGCAAGTTGCTTGAAAGGACAAATCTCTGCTCTTTCTGTTTTATTTCATAGAAACAAGATTGCTAAACTTCCTGATATTCATTGTTTTGTGCAGGCTTTGGTTCATATCAAGCCTGTCATTAAATCAATCTCTCCTCCTTGGAGTCTTAATTTGGTTTTGAAGGCTTTACAGGCTCCTCCGTTTGAGCTTATGGATTCTTTGGACATTAAACTACTTTCTTGGAAAGTGTTGTTTCTTTTGGCCATCTCTTCTGCTAGAAGAGTTTCTGAATTATCTGCTCTCTCTTGTGAATCTCCTTTTCTGATTTTTCATCAGGATAAGGCAGTTTTGCAGACTTCATTTAAATTCCTACCTAAGGTTGTAAATTCTAACAACATTAGTAGAGAAATTGTTGTCCCTTCTTTGTGTCCTAATCCTAAGAATTCTTTGGAAAGATCTTTACATTCTTTGGATGTGGTAAGAGCTTTGAAATATTATGTTGAAGCTACTAAAGATTTCAGAAAGACTTCTAGTCTATTTATCTTTTCTGGTTCCAGGAAAGGTCAAAAGGCTTCTGCCTTTTCCTTGGCCTCGTGGTTAAAACTTTTGATTCATCAAGCCTATTTGGAGTCGGGTCAAGCCCCGCCTCAGAAAATTACAGCTCATTCTACTAGATCAGTTTCCACTTCCTGGGCTTTTAAGAATGAAGCTTCAGTTGATCAGATTTGCAAAGCTGCTACTTGGTCTTCTTTGCATACATTTACTAAATTCTACCATTTTTATGTATTTGCTTCTTCGGAAGCAGTTTTTGGTAGAAAAGTTCTTCAGGCAGCGGTTTCAGTTTGATTTTTCTGCTTTTGATTTAAGTTTTTCCTCACATTTATGAGAATTAACTTATATTTTGGGTTGTGGATTATTTTTTTCAGCGCAAAATGGCTGTTTTTATTTTTATCCCTCCCTCTCTAGTGACTCTTGCGTAGAGTTCCACATCTTGAAATTGCTATCCCATACGTCACTAGCTCATGGACTCTTGCCAATTACATGAAAGAAAACCTAATTTATGTAAGAACTTACCTGATAAATTAATTTCTTTCATATTGGCAAGAGTCCATGAGGCCCACCCTTTTTATGGTGGTTATGGTTTTTTTGTATAAAGCACAATTATTTCCAAATTCCTTTGTTGATGCTTTTAACTCCTTTCTTTATCACCCCACTACTTGGCTATTCGTTAAACTGAATTGTAGGTGTGGTGAGGTGTATATTTAATGGCATTTTGAGGTTTGGGAAACTTTGCCCCTCCTGGTAGGATTGTATATCCCATACGTCACTAGCTCATGGACTCTTGCCAATATGAAAGAAATTAATTTATCAGGTAAGTTCTTACATAAATTATGTTTTTGGATAGGAGGGGAAATTTAAAATCTATATAAAGACCTGAAATAGTTTAAAGAACCCATTGATCTGTTGTTATAAGGTTCCAATTGTGAGCAAAAAGAGCGATTGTGCTTCCTAATGTTCTCAGAAGGATTGACCCTAGAGTTTGTGACTTGTGCTGTGACTGTTCCACAGCAGAGTCCCTGGATGGTAAGTCCTTTTTTTTTTATATTTCCTAGAGAAAATAAATTTACATGGAGGAAAGACTGGGATGTTAATCAGGGACCTAGTGGGACCTGCTATCCCTCATGAAGGGTTTGTATTATTTTTTTTTTTAATATATCCACATGTTTGGGATATTTTGCAGCCTGAGCAGCTACCTGGCTTTCAGCCAGTGACAGGGGCTACAACTGCCTTATGATGGTTCACATATACTAGTTTGGCGACCGGGTCAGTCAGACTTCATGATGTTTGGGGACCGTGTGTTGTACATTATTAAGGCCCCGACGCGGTATTAGCAACGCACTTGCACGCTTTATTAACCCTCCTGTTAGCCAATATGCCGGTTCAGTTTTTTGTTCAGGCCCTGGTTAGAATCAGGCCTTGTCTATCCTGTTGCTCCTCCCTGAAGACTTAATTTAGTTCTCGGTTTCTGCAGCAGGTTTTGTTTGAGCCTATGCATTTTGTTGATTTTTAACTTTTATCTTGGAATGTTTTGTTTTTTTGTTGGCTTTTTCAGATTTGTCAGCCTTATAGTGTGAACCTCCTTATCTTTTTCCATACGGATAAGACTGTTTTCTGTATTTAATTAGGTTTCCTACCAGGCTACCTAGGAGTTTAGACTCTCTCTTCATTGTTTGTTGTGTATTCCTTTAGGCGGAAGGTCACTGCAACTACTCGTTTCTCTTGTAAGGTGTATCCAGTCCACGGATCATCCATTACTTGTGGGATATTCTCCTTCCCAACAGGAAGCTGCAAGAGGATCACCCACAGCAGAGCTGTCTATATAGCTCCTCCCCTAACTGCCACTACCGGTCATTCTCTTGCAGCTCTCGACAAAAAAGGAAGTAGCTAGAGAGATGTGGTGTTTATTTAGTTTATCTTCAATCAAAGGTTTGTTATTTTCAAATGGTACCGGAGTTGTACTATTTTAGCCTCAGGCAGAAAATAGAAGAAGAGTCTGCCTGTGGTCTTTGATGATCTTAGCAGGTTGTAACTAAGATCCATTGCTGTTCTCACACATAACTGAAGAGAGAGGTAACTTCAGCTGGGTGAATGGCGTGCAGGGTCTCCTGCTATGAGGTATGTGCAGTTTAAATTTTTCTAGAGAAAGAATATGCTAGAAAATGCTGTTAATACCGGAGTTATTTAAGGTAAGCCTGATTACAGTGATTTAATAACGACTTGTATCATGCTTGCTGTAAAAGGTAATATTCTTATTACTTTCTCACATTGCTGAAAAATAAAACGTTTGCTGGAAGTGTTTTAAACGTTTTCTTATACATATTGGTGATAAAACTTTATTGGGGCCCAGTTTTTTCCGCATGGCTGGCTAGATTTTGCCTAGGGTTAGTTTTGTTAGGCCCTCTCACTGTGAATACAGGGTGGGAGGGGCCTATTTTCACGCCTAAATGCGCATCAGATTTTGCAGCTTGAGACATCCAGTTTCCCTGGAGTCTCCTGAACACTTGGGGCCTCTCTGAGGGGTTTTTGTGCCTTTCAAAATCGTTATATGGGCAGGTAGGGCCACAGCAGAGCTGTGGCAGTTTGTTGTGACCGTTGAAAAACGTTTATATCGTTTTTTTGATCCGGTTTTGAAACTAAGGGGTTAATCATCCATTTGCAAGTGGGTGCAATGCTCTGTTAGTCTATTATACACACTGTAAAAATTTTGTAAGATTTACTGCTTTTTATCACTGTTTTTCAATTTCTGACAAAATTTGTTTCCCTTAAAGGTACAGTACCGTTTTTATTTTTTGCTTGTTTACATTTATCAAAGTGTTTTCCAAGCTTGCTGGTCTCATTGCTAGTTTGTTTAAACATGTCTGACATAGAGGAAACTCCTTGTTCATTATGTTTAGAAGCCATTGTGGAACCCCCTCTTAGAATGTGTACCAAATGTACTGATTTTACTTTAAGTTATAAAGATCATATTCTGTCTTTAAAAGATTTATCACCAGAGGAAACTGACAAGGGGGAAGTTATGCCGACTAACTCGCCCCACGTGTCAGAACCTTTGACTCCCGCTCAAGGGACTCCCGCTCAAGAGGCGCCAAGTACATCTAGCGCGCCCATGGTGATTTTTCTGACTCAGGGAAGATGCTTCAACCTGATTCTGATATGTCTACATTTAAATTTAAGCTTGAACACCTCCGCGTGTTGCTCAGGGAGGTATTAGCTACTCTGGATGACTGTGACACCATTATAGTGCCAGAGAAATTGTGTAGATTAGATAAATACTATGCAGTGCCTGTTTACACTGATGTTTTTCCAATACCTTAAAGGTTTTCAGAAATTATTACTAAGGAATGGGATAGACCAGGTGTACCGTTCTCTCCCCCTCCTATTTTTAAGAAAATGTTTCCAATAGATGCCGCTACACGGGACTTATGGCAAACGGTCCCTAAGGTGGAGGGAGCAGTTTCTACCCTAGCTAAGCGTACAACTATCCCCGTCGAGGACAGTTGTGCTTTCCTAGATCCAATGGATAAAAAGTTAGAGGGTTACCTTAAGAAAATGTTTATTCAACAAGGTTTTATTCTCCAGCCTCTTGCATGCATTGCCCCGGTCACTGCTGCTGCGGCCTTCTTGTTTGAGTCTCTGGAAGAGGCCTTACAGGTAGAAACCCTGTTGGATGATATACTTGACAAGCTTAAAGCGCTTAAGCTAGCCAATTCATTTGTTTCTGATGCTGTTGTTCATTTAACCAAACTAACGGCTAAGAACTCAGGTTTTGCTATTCAGTCGCATAGGGCGCTATGGCTTAAATCCTGGTCAGCTGACGTTACTTCAAAGTCTAAGCTTCTCAACATTCCCTTCAAGGGGCAGACCCTATTCGGGCCTGGACTGAAGGAGATCATTTCTGATATTACTGGAGGAAAAGGTCATGCCCTTCCTCAGGATAGGTCTAATAAATTAAGGACCAAACAAACTAATTTTCGTGCCTTTGAAACTTTAAGACGAACGCGGCATCAACTTCCTCTAATACAAAACAAGAGGGAAGTTTTGCCCAGTCCAAGCCGGTCTGGAGACCTAACCTGGCCTGGAACAAAGGTAAGCAGGCCAAGAAGCCTGCTGCTGCCTCTAAGACAGCATGAAAGATCAGCCCCCGATCCGGTAACGGATCTAGTAGGGGGCAGACTTTCTCTCTTCGCTCAGGCTTGGGCAAGAGATGTCCAGGATCCCTGGGCGTTGGAAATTGTGTCCCAGGGATATCTTCTGGACTTCAAAGCTTCTTCCCCAAAAGGAAGTTTTCACATCTCACAATTATCTGCAGACCAGATAAAGAAAGAGGCATTCTTACATTGTGTTCAAGACCTCCTAGTTATGGGAGTGATCCACCCAGTTCCAAAGGAGGAACAAGGGCAAGGCTTCTATTCAAATCTCTTTGTGGTTCCCAAGAAAGAGGGAACCTTCAGACCAATCTTAGATCTCAAGATCCTAAACAAATTTCTCACGGTCCCATCTTTCAAGACGGAGACTATTCGAACCATCCTACCTATGATCCAGGAGGGTCAATACATGACTACCGTGGACTTAAAGGATGCTTATCTTCACATTCCGATACACAAAGATCATCATTGGTTTCTCAGGTTCGCCTTCCTAGACAGGCATTACCAGTTTCTGGCTCTTCCCTTTGGGTTAGCTACGGCACCAAGAATCTTTACGAAGGTTCTGGGGTCACTTCTGGCGGTCCTAAGGCCGCGGGGCATAGCAGTAGCCCCTTACTTAGACGACATTCTGATACAGGCGTCGAATTTCCAAATTGCCAAGTCCCATACGGACATTGTTCTGGCATTCCTGAGGTCTCATGGGTGGAAAGTGAACGAAAAAAAGAGTTCTCTATCCCCTCTCACAAGAGTTTCCTTCCTGGGAACTCTGATAGATTCTGTAGAAATGAGGATTTACCTGACAGAGGACAGGTTGTCAAAACTTCTAAATTCCTGCCGTGTTCTTTATTATACTTCTCGCCCTTTGGTGGCTCAGTGTATAGAAGTAATCGGCATAATGGTAGCGGCAATGGACATAGTTCCATTTGCCCGCCTACATCTCAGACCGCTGCAACTCTGCATGCTCAGTCAGTGGAATGGGGATTACACAGATTTGTCCCCTCTACTAAATCTGGATCAAGAGACCAGGGATTCTCTTCTCTGGTGGCTATCTCGGGTCCATCTGTCCAAAGGTATGACTTTCCGCAGGCCAGATTGGACAATAGTAACAACAGATGCCAGCCTTCTGGGCTGGGGTGCAGTCTGGAACTCTCTGAAGGCTCAGGGGTCGTGGACTCAGGAGGAGGCACTCCTTCCAATAAACATTCAGGAACTAAGAGCGATATTCAATGCTCTTCAGGCTTGGCCTCAGCTAGCGGCAGTGAGGTTCATCAGATTTCAGTCGGACAACATCACGACTGTAGCTTACATCAACCATCAAGGGGAAACAAGGAGTTCCCTAGCGATGTTGGAGGTTTCAAAGATAATTCGATGGGCAGAGATTCACTCTTGCCATCTATCAGCTATCCATATCCCAGGAGTAGAGAACTGGGAGGCAGATTTTCTACGTCGACAGACTTTTCATCCGGGGGAGTGGGAGCTCCATCCGGAGGTGTTTGCACAGTTGATTCAACGTTGGGGCAAACCAGAACTGGATCTCATGGCGTCTCGCCAGAACGCCAAGCTTCCTTGTTACGGATCCAGGTCCAGGGATCCCAAGGCAGCGCTGATAGATGCTCTAGCAGCGCTTGGTCCTTCAAACTTGCTTATGTGTTTCCACCGTTTCCTCTGCTCCCTCGTCTGATTGCCAAGATCAAGCAGGAGAGAGCATCAGTAATTTTGATAGCACCTGCGTGGCCACGCAGGACTTGGTATGCAGATCTGGTGGACATGTCATCCTTTCCATCATGGACTCTGCCTCTGAGACAGGACCTTCTACTTCAGGGTCCTTTCACCCATCCAAATCTAATTTCTCTGCGGCTGACTGCTTGGAGATTGAACGCTTGATTTTATCAAAGCGTGGTTTCTCCGAGTCGGTCATTGATACCTTAATACAGGCGCGAAAGCCTGTCACCAGGAAAATCTATCATAAGATATGGTGTAAATATCTTCATTGGTGTGAATCCAAAGGTTACTCATGGAGTAAGGTCAGGATTCCTAGGATATTATCTTTTCTCCAAGAAGGATTGGAGAAGGGTTTGTCAGCTAGTTCCTTAAAGGGACAGATTTCTGCTCTGTCTATTCTTTTGCATAAACGTCTGGCTGAGGTTCCAGACGTGCAGGCGTTTTGTCAGGCTTTAGTCAGAATCAAGCCTGTGTTTAAACCTGTTGCTCCGCCTTGGAGTTTAAATTTAGTTCTTATCTGATCTTCCATGCAGATAAGGTAGTTTTGCGTACCAAACCTGGGTTTCTTCCTAAGATGGTATCTAATAAGAATATCAATCAGGAGATTGTTGTTCCGTCACTGTGTCCTAATCCTTCTTCAAAGAAGGAACGTCTATTACACAATCTTGACGTGGTTCGTGCTTTAAAGTTTTATTTACAAGCTACTAAAGATTTTCGTCAAACATCTGCATTGTTTGTTGTCTACTCTGGACAGAGGAGAGGCCAAAAGGCTTCGGCAACCTCTTTCTTTTTGGCTAAGGAGTATAATACGCTTAGCTTATGAGACTGCTGCCCAGCAGCCTCCTGAAAGGATTACAGCTCATTCTACTAGAGCGGTAGCTTCCACATGGGCTTTTAAAAGTGAGGCTTCTGTTGAACAGATTTGTAAGGCGGCGACTTGGTCTTCGCTTCATACTTTTTCAAAATTCTATAAATTTGATACTTTTGCTTCTTCGGAGGCTATTTTTGGGAGAAAGGTCTGGCAGGCAGTGGTGCCTTCCGTTTAAGTGCCTGCCTTGTCCCTCCCTTCATCCGTGTCCTATAGCTTTGGTATTGGTATCCCACAAGTAATGGATGATCCGTGGACTGGATACACCTTACAAGAGAAAACAAAATTTATGCTTACCTGATAAATGTATTTCTCTTGTGGTGTATCCAGTCCACGGCCCGCCCTGTCATTTTAAGGCAGGTGTTTTTTATTTTTAAACTACAGTCACCACTGCACCCTATAGTTTCTCCTTTCTCTTGCTTGTCTTCGGTCGAATGACTGGTAGTGGCAGTTAGGGGAGGAGCTATATAGACAGCTCTGCTGTGGGTGATCCTCTTGCAGCTTCCTGTTGGGAAGGAGAATATCCCACAAGTAATGGATGATCCGTGGACTGGATACACCACAAGAGAAATAAATTTATCAGGTAAGCATAAATTTTGTTTTTTTGGCTGAGTAGTGTCATCGCATGAGACAGCCGGACAACAGCCTCCTGAGAGGATTTCGGCTCACTCTAACCGTGCTGTTTCTTCTTCCTGGGCTTTTAAGATGGTTGCTTCCATGGAAAGAATCTGTAAGGCGTCTACTTGGTCCTCTTTTCATACCTTTTCAAAATTTTACAAATTTGATGTTTTTGCCTCAGCTGAGGCTTCTTTTGGGAGAAAGGTGCTTCAAGTGGTGGTGCCTTCAGTTTTGGTCCACCTACCTTTAGTTCTCCCTCCCTGTCCATTCTGTGTCCTCTCTGGCTTATGTATTGGTTTCCCAACAGTAATTGAATGGAATCATGGACTCTCCATGCTATTGGAAAGAAGAAAAAAAATTATGCTTAGCTGATAAATTATTTTCTTTCCTGGCATGGAGAGTCCAGGACTCGCCCTTTTATAATTTTTAAGGCAGCATTTGTTTTTGTAATCTTCAGGCTCCTTTATACCTCTTGGGTTTCTCTTTCCTTATTCCCTCGGCTGAATGACTGGGGAGTATGGGAAGTGGGAAGGATACTTAAAGGGACACTGAACTCAAATGTTTTATTTTGTGATATAGATAGAGCATACAATTTTAAGCAACTTTCTACTTTACTCCTATTATCAAATGTTCTTCATTCTCTTGGTATCTTTATTTGAAAAGCAAGAATTTAAGTTTACCAACCTGGGTTTTTCTTGCTGATTGGTGGATAAATTCATCCACCAATAAACAAGTGCTGTCCAGGGTTCTGGAATTTCTTTTTCAAATAAATATAGCAAGAGAACAAAGAAAAAACTATACTAGGAGTAAATTAGAAAGTTGCTTAAAATTGCATGCTCTATCTGAATCACAAAAGAAAAAATGTGGGTTCAGTGTCCCTTTAAGCTTTGCTGGTGGCCAGGAGTTGAATATATTGAAATAATTTATCAGGTAAGCATAAATTTTGTTTTTTCTAATATGTCTAGGCAGGCTCAGAACAGTGTGTGAGTTTTAAGCATATGGCTATCATGCTACAATTTTCATATTCATATTTTAAAAGGGTTTTCAGGGTTTTATACATCTGGACAGCTCTCAAACCAAAACATTTTTAAAGCAAATTAAAGTTTTAGATGCTCTGAATTTATTATTTAAAACATAGTACTTACCCATTAAAACATGTTTTCTAGGTGAAAGAACAGACGGTTGATAAGCCTGTTGATAAGCCTGGAGAGACCAATCTATTACATACACAGGAAACAAAACACTCCACTAGTAGTTTGTCTTCAATAGATGAATGTCAGGTTTGTATTTGTATTGTGTTGAACAGATCTTGTTAAAGGGATATTCCAAATTGGAATCCACATAGATGCATTTTAGTTTTGAATAGTATAATTTGTGTTATATACTGTACATGTATTAGCAAAAATGCTTCTTATAAAAGTTAGATTTTTCAAAAGTGTATTTAAGTATGCACCCTGCACTAGCATTTTAAAAACAGCACTTGCTCAGAGAGCCTAAGGTAATTTGGCAATGCCTCACATACAGAGAACAATGTTAATACTAAAACAGTGATAATGTTCACTACAAGCATTTTCCCATACATGTATATTGCAAATATATAAATAAAGCTGTAATTCATTTTTGTGCATCTAAATTTTGACCGAAATGTCCTTAGCTTGACAAGTAATTAGTATATAATCTTGTCGTAGCTTCATTTAGTTTTAGATTGATTCCTGCTGTAAATGTGTGTACTTTAGCTTGTTCTTGTTTTCCTTATTATTGTAATGCTGTATAAATATACACAGATGTGTGTAGACCATTCTGTTTAAAAGGACAAAAAGCACCAAAAAATTGTTTGAATAAAAGCTTCTCAAACATGAATTTTGTGCTTTGCTACAGGATGTGCTTTTCTAGCCAAAGTAGTGTTTGCAGGTGACTGCAGCAAACCCACAGTGGTTCTTATCTGCTATGTTTCAGCAAAGAATAAAGTATCACTTAAACTCTGCAAAGTTACCTTTTTGTTTTTCTGTCTTTCTGCTTCTGTTAGATTATTTCAATCAAAGTAGAATAATATAAAGACTCATCCTCCTGGGCACATATTATTATTATTTTTGCCTAGGCCTGTATGGGTTTCAAACCACTTTCCCCAAACAGTTTCTTGCTTGAATTGTGCAGTAACTCAAGTCTGAAGATACAGTAAGGGGTATAATCAGGGTGGGGATTTTTATACACCTTTTTAATCCACTTTATTGAATCTAACCACAGTACTAATTAAAATGTGAATACATTGTTTTATCAGTATCAGTATTTTATTTTTGTTTTAAATGCCTTTAACAAATAATTCTTCTGATGCTATTTCTTGAGTTTTGCTGTTCGTCTATGAGCAAAGCGCATACAAAGCCACGATTGCTCTTGTGTGACATTTAGATTGGCTGATGCATGAGTCAGTCAAGGATTTGTGCTTTACAGTATAAGGGAGTGGAAATATTTATAAAAAATATGCTTTAATAGGGTTCAATTTATTACTTGACCCAGTAGCTAAGGAGCCATGGCGGCTGCTAAAATTGTTCTTTATGGATCCTAACTAATTTTACATAAAACTTTAGGCACAATGTTCATTGAATCCAAAATTCTCTATATTTATTGTATCCATTTAAGGGATGTTCTTACCCTTTGTGTTCCTTTAAATGTCCTGCTAGAGTAATGAAAAAAACTAATTTTAATCTATTTTATTACTCTAGCGCTTGCTGAATGGTGGCTAAAATGTAGCCACCAATCAGCAAGCGCTATCCCAGGGTGCTAAGTAAAAAATGTGCCGGCTCTTTAGCTTAGATTCCTGCTTTTTCAACTAAAGATTGCACGAAAATTAAAAAAAAAAAATGATATGAGTAATTTAGAAAGTTGCTTAAAATTGCATGTTCTATCCGAATCATGAAAGAAACAAATTGGGTTTGGTATCCCTTTAGCAACCCTTTGATCTACACTTTTAGTCTTGATATCAAAATCTATAGTCCAAAACACTTATTCTCTCACATTTCACACATTTGTGTTTACAACCGTTTTTTGTTTTTTTTTATCCTGTTTTGTTTACATTTTCAGTTATTTTTCAGCCATTCACTGACATTGCAGACATTTCTTTTTGTATTTGGGATCACATTTGTGTACTGTATATTGAATAATGTGGTCTTTTTATTCATTTATTTGCAGGATGGATCACAGACTGTGTTGGATTCCTCTTCGATTTCTACAGAAAGTGGAAAACCCAGTAGATTTCCAAAGCCTGAGCTTGAAATCCACTTCAGCCCAGTGAAACCTAACAAATTTGCTGTAAAACATCATGGTGATGATTCACCAATCACAGTGAAAATATCCAGACCTGCAAGAAAGAGGAAGAGCCATGAGATGGAGCAGGTAACACTCTGTAATGTTGTTCAGCTTTAAAGGGACATTCCAGTGAAAATTTAAATGCACATAGACGACTTACATATTTGACTAGAATTATATTTCCAATATACATGTATTTGCAAAAATGCTTTGATTAAAAGTTTTAACTGTTTCAGTGTTCATATTTCTTTCCATAAGGCGGAAGAGTCCACAACTTCATTCCTTACTGTTGGGAAATACAACACCGGGCCACCAGGAGGAGGCAAAGATACCCCAGCCAAAGGCTTAAATATCCATCCCACTTCCCCCAAGTCATTCTTTGCCCTTCGTCATTAGAGGTGGTGGCAGAGAAGTGTCAGTAGATTCGGACAGTCCTGTAATGGGTTTGTTCCCTTCAAGAAAGGACTGGAGTTTTAAGTAATCATATAAACCTTTCAGTGAGAGTATTGATGAAAGTTTTTCTGT
The DNA here is from genome assembly GCF_027579735.1 of Bombina bombina. NCBI lineage: Eukaryota > Metazoa > Chordata > Amphibia > Anura > Bombinatoridae > Bombina > Bombina bombina. The sequence continues at coordinate 111,275,570 of NC_069507.1, forward strand.
GAAGCGATCCAGACTGTCTAACAGCTCTTGGGCAATCAGTGTTAACGATATACACCGCTTGCCTTTCCACACTCAGGTCCCTCTCAGAACACAGCGGCAAGGCTGTCACACTTGAGAGGCTGTATCTGTTCCACAGCATAGATCCTGGAGGGTAAGCCCGCTTTATTTACGATTTTAGCAGGGACTCCTATTATTAGGGTCACCGTATGACTCCTCATTACCTCAATAGGATCAAGGGTTAATATCTCCTTTCATTTAGAGATTCATTTGGAACAGTTTGGGGATATATGTACTGCTTTGTTCTCTAAAGAACACATTGTAAAGGTTTGGTCTCAAATAGACTGCATACATTTGGTAATGGAACAGACAGGTTTCACTTTCATTTTTGTGAGTTCTGCAGCTTCTAATAGCTTTGCACGCTTTTTCTCATAGCAGCATAGCAGGGGAGGTCCCTTCTTGCGCACCACCATTCAAGGTAAAAGTTTTATTTGGACCAGGTTTAGACTCTATCATTTCTACCGTTACCGGGGGGAAAGGTGCTTTTCTTCCACAGGATAAGAAGAACAGACCTAAGGGACGACAGTCCTCTAATTTTTCTTTCCTTTCGTTCGGACAAGTCCCAGAGAGCTCAAGCATCTTCCAAGCCCGAGCAACCGAAGAGTACCTGGAAGCCTGCTCAGTCCTGGAATAAGTCCAAATAGACTAAGAAGCCAGCAGATAACAAATCTGCATGAAGGGGCAGCCTCGATCCGGGACCGGATCGAGTAGGGGTCAGACTGTCGTTTTTCTCAGACGCCTGGTTGCAGGATGTTCAGGATCCTTGGGTGCTGAAAGTTGTATCTCAAGAATACAGGATAGGATTTAAATCTCATCTGCCTGGGGGCAGATTCCTCCTCTCCAGACTGTCTACAAGACCCGAGAAGAGGGACAGCTTTTTAGATTGTGTACCAGATCTAGCCTCCTTAAGCATAATTATTCCGGTACCTGTATCAGAAAGAGGTCTGGGGTTCTATTCAAACCTCTTTGTGGGTCCCAAAAAAGAGGTAACTTTTCGTCCAATTTCTAAGTGTCCCCTCCTTCAAGATGGAGACGATCAGATCGATCCTTCCCCTAGTTCAGGAAGGACACTTTATGACTACCATCGATCTGAAGGATGCATACCTGCATGTTCCGATCCACAAGGATCATTTCCAGTTCCTGAGGTTTGCCTTTCTGGATCAACACTTTCAGTTCATAGCACTTTCGTTTGGAATAGCTACTGCACCCATGCTATTTACAAAGGTTCTGGGTGCTCTACTAGCTGTGACCAGAACCCAAGATATTGCAGTAGCTCCTTACCTGGGTGATATCTTGTTACAGACGCCATCTTTTCGTCTGGCAAGGGATCACTTGGAATTTCTTCTGACTTTTCTTTGGTCACATGGATGGAAGATAAACTTGGAAAAGAGTTCTCTTACGCCAAATACCTGGGTGAATTTCCTGGGTACAGTTATAGACTCTGTATCCATGAAGATCTTTCTAACAGATCAGGGAGGTTGCAAGCTGGTAACAGCGTGTCTTGCCCTCCATGCCTTCTTAAGACCTTCTGTGGCCCAGTGTATGGAGGTGATTGGACGCATGGTGTCTTGTATGGACATTATTCTTTTTGCCAGATTCCATCTCAGCCCTTTACAACTATGCCTGCAGAGCTAATGGAATAGCGACAATTTAGACCTGTCCCAACAGATCCTATTAGACAGCCTGTCGAGAGACTTGCTCCCTTGGTGGCTCTTAATGATCACCTGTCTCGAGTCACGTGCTTCTTGAAACCATCCTGGGAGATTGTGACTACGGACGCAAGTCTATCTGGCTGGGGAGCCGTTTGGGAGGCCAGGAAGGCACAAGGGTTATGGACTCAAGAGGAGTCTTCCCTTCCGATCAATATCTTGGAACTCCGGGCAATCTTCAATACGCTGAAGGCTTGGCCCCTACTGGGTTCATCCCAGTTTATCAGATTCCAATCAGACAATATAACTACGGTTGCCTACATCAACCATCAGAGAGTAACGAGAAGTTCCTTAGCGATGAGGGAGGTCTCTCAAATCTTAGAATGGGCAGAAGCCCACAACTGTATGCTGTCAGTGATTCGCATTCCGGGTGTGGACAACTGGGAAGCAGACTTCCTCAGCCACAATCATTTCACCTGGGGGAATGGTTACTCCACCCCAAGGTGTGTTCATTGATTTCCAGCAGATGGAAGATGCCAGAGATAGATCTTATGGCCTCTCGTCTCAATGCCAAACTACCCAGGTACAGATCGAGATTGAGGTATCCATAAGCAGAGTTAATAGACACTCTAGTGGTTCCATGGAGGTTCAGACTCGTATATCTCTTTCCTCCATTGCCTCTTCTCCCTCGTGTGGTGGCCCGCATCATGCAAGAGCAAACATAAGTGAATTTAATTGCTCCATCCTGACTGTGAAGGACCTGGTTTGCAAATCTGCTGAGAATGTCCTCTTCTCCTCCGTGGAGGTTATCTTGTCGCATGGACCTGCTGATACAGGGTCCCTTCCTACATCAAAATCTAGACTGACTGCGTGGAGATTGAACGCTTAGTCTTAGCGAAGAGAGGTTTCTCTGATAGTGTCATAGATACTTTAATTCAAGCTCGCAAGCTGGTTACTCGGCACATCTACCATAAGGTGTGGCGACTTACCTGCACTGGTGTGAGGAACGTGGTTTTTCTTGGCATAAGGTCAAGGTTGGCAGAATTTTATCTTTTCTCCAAGAGGGATTGGAGAAGGGTCTATCTGACAGCTCTCTGAAGAGACAGATAACGTCCCTGTCGTGTGTTGATGCACAAAAGATTAGCTGAACTTTGGCTGGGGTGTCTTTGCCGCCTCCTGGAGGCCAGGTGTTGTATTTCCCAACAGTAAGGAATTAAGTTGTGGACTCTCCCTGCCATTTATGCTTATCTGTTAAGCATAAATGTTTTTTTCTATGCACGTGCATGTGAAGCATAACTAGATATTTTCAGTGCACCAGCATTTTAAGTGCTGTAGCTGCTCAGAGCGCTAGTGTGTGGCTTGTATCATGTCGGCAATTATGAAACGGATTCATTGCCAGATGGTAAAAGCACCTTAGGCTTTCTTAGCAAATGCTGTATTTAAAATGCTGGTGCACGCTGCATACTTAGATACATATTTGAAACCGCTATAGCTTTTATTATAAGCATTTTTGCTGATACATGTATATTACAAAAATGCTTCTGTTCAAATCTGAAATGTATCCATGTGTATTCCTATTTTGGCTGGAATATCCCTTTAATGCCACTTATCTATCATAGTTTTTTTTTTTTTTTAATATACAGCAGGGATTTGTATACATTGTTTCAGAAGTTAAAGGGACAGTCTACTCCAAAATTTTTATTATTTTAAAAGATAATCACTTTATAACCCAATTTTGCATGACCAACACGGTTATATTAATATACTTTTTACCTCTGTAAATACTTTGTATTAAAGCCTCTGCAGACTGCCCCCTGATCACATGGCTATTTATTATCTATTGGCTTGCATTTTAACCAATTACTCATAAATAACTTCACGGGCGTGAGCACAATGTTATCTATATGGCCCACATGAACTAGCAGTCTCCTGTTGTGAAATGTAAATAAAAAAGCATGTGATAAGAAGCTGTCTGTAGTGGCTTATAAACCGGCAGAAATTTGGAGGTTTAAATGTTATAAAGTTTATTAATATAACAATGTTGGTTGTGCAAAGCTGGGGAATGGGTAGTAAAGGCTTATCTATCTTTTTAAACAATTTTGGTGTTGACTGTCCCTTTAAAAACACATACGGAGGATTCCACTTAGGTAAAATAATTCATTATAATCATATTTTCTTTCTAAGGTAGTGATAGTACACAAAGAGGAGGCAAAGACACCCAACAACAAAGCCTTGAGTATCACTCATACTTCCCTCTCTCTCCCAGTAGTTCTATGCCTCGTCAAGGAGAGTGCAAAGTTAGAAGTGTTCAAGATTTTTGAAGAATTACAGGGATATTAATCACAGAATTTCTATCAATAGGTAGGTCCTAGAAGAGAGGGATTTAGGAGAGTATTGGTAGTACAATGTAAATCTTCTCTGGAGTTGTGGTCAGAAGCCTGCTACGGGTGTCGCTGGGAGCGTTCCTTTAGCCTCCTTCTGTTTGGCCATTAAGCTGCACTCCCTCTCTATATCCTCTACTGTTACAGTGCAGTATGGGCTTTCTACTGTATCCTCAAGGTTAATAGCTGGGTAAGAACAGTGAAGAGTTTGGTATCTGGGTAAGTACCTGCATCCTTTAGGTACATTTATTATGTATATCCTAGCCATGTCACAGCACACGTTACTAATGGCTGGATACAGCATTGCCTGTTTTTCACTAAGACGATATTGCACTTTTAATCAGTGGTCTGTACAGCTGGTCAACAGACGGCACACATTCCTAATGCCTGAATTAGTATACCGTGGGGATAGTTTATGCTAAGGGAGATATTATTTTTGGTCAAAGGACTATATCAATGGGGATTCGGAGTCTTTAACTGAAAACTATTTAGCAGGGAGAGTGTTTAACTGCCTAATGGTTATCATGCATTTTAAGGTGCCGGCCTTTTGAATCTCCTGCTTCCTCATAAAGGCCAGCTTCCTTAGCGCTAAGAAGAGGCCGGGATTCAGTTTCAGAAGTTGCAGTAGCGAGGTTACCACTAAGGTTGGGAGTTAATGTCTGTATTTTTAGTTATTCATGCCCCTCTGCCTCTTGGCAGTGGCACTCTTTCCATCTCATTTTCCTTCTATGGCCGTGACTGCAGCGCACATCTGAACTTGTCTCTCCATTATAGCAGCTGCAGTCCGGTCGGGGAAGGTCCCTATTCCTGGAGGAAAATGCGGGTATCTTTCCTGAAACATTTGAGCGGTTTAGCTGTGGCATGCTGAACACTTGTAGTCTTGGCCACGCACTGGAAACATCTGTTCTCTACGTAGTTCAGCCTAGAAGAAAGTTCCCAGACCTTGGGCAGAAAGTGCAGTGAGCACTCGAAGAGCATAGTTATGCTACACTGCTACCTCACAATTTTCACCAGGAAACTTAATGTATAGCGTTTTGGGTTAGGACTGAGACCCTTTCTCATTTGCAATAGTAACTCAGGTAGCGTGGCAACCGCTGCATTATCAGAATGGGGCTCATTTCAGAATGTTATTCAGGGACCTTCTCATCATTTTTGGGTACCATTAACATAAGATTTCCATGCACAGTTGGTGGCTTTGATATCCCATTTCGGTGTGATGTATTCCCATATTAAAGGTCTGTTGTGAGATTCATATATAAATAAATATAAAATATATATTATATATTAAAACACACACATATAAATTTAAAAAAAAAAAAATATATATATATATATATATATATTATATGTACGTTCTGTCTTTTTAGCCTGTGTTTTAAGATATAATCTGTAAATTCCATCAAATCAGGTCAGTATTGCTTCAGACTTCCGAAAGCTTGTCATCTTATAAATGTATAGTTAGTCCAATAAAAAAGTATCATTGCTCAATGCAATACTCTTGTTATTTTGATATCTAAATCTCTGGACTAACACGGCTACTCCAATCAACGCGACTATGGAAGATACTGAATACAGCCGTAATAAGAAGCAAACAATGAAACTGATCACAAAAGAAACACAGATCAACAGTGATATTTTTTTCTTATCATCCTGCAAAAAAGGAATCTCATTCCTAATGGACTGAAAATTAAGAATCCACTTGCAACCTCTCATAACTCTGAGTATGCCGAAAAACTTTGTAGACGTACCAGTGAGAAACTGAGGAAAAACCTAATTCATCAACTATACAGCAAAAAGCAAAAAATAAGACGATAAGCAGCTACTACTACAGAAACTACAAGAAAATAATGGATTTAATGAAGAAATTAAAAAAGAAATGCAACACATCTACAAATCACAACAACAACATTTCTCCAACATAGGTGTGTCCGGTCCACGGCGTCATCCTTACTTGTGGGATATTCTCTTCCCCAACAGGAAATGGCAAAGAGCCCAGCAAAGCTGGTCACATGATCCCTCCTAGGCTCCGCCTACCCCAGTCATTCTCTTTGCCGTTGTACAGGCAACATCTCCACGGAGATGGCTTAGAGTTTTTTAGTGTTTAACTGTAGTTTTTATTATTCAATCAAGAGTTTGTTATTTTAAAATAGTGCTGGTATGTACTATTTACTCAGAAACAGAAAAGAGATGAAGATTTCTGTTTGTATGAGGAAAATGATTTTAGCAACCGTCACTAAAATCCATGGCTGTTCCACACAGGACTGTTGAGAGCAATTAACTTCAGTTGGGGGAACAGTGAGCAGTCTCTTGCTGCTTGAGGTATGACACATTCTAACAAGACGATGTAATGCTGGAAGCTGTCATTTTCCCTATGGGATCCGGTAAGCCATGTTTATTAAGATCGTAAATAAGGGCTTCACAAGGGCTTATTAAGACTGTAGACTTTTTCTGGGCTAAATCGATTCATTATTAACACATATTTAGCCTTGAGGAATCATTTAATCTGGGTATTTTGATATAATAATATCGGCAGGCACTGTTTTAGACACCTTATTCTTTAGGGGCTTTCCCAAATCATAGGCAGAGCCTCATTTTCGCGCCGGTGTTGCGCACTTGTTTTTGAGAGGCATGACATGCAGTCGCATGTGAGAGGAGCTCTGATACTTAGAAAAGACTTTCTGAACGCTTGATCTTATCGAAGCGAGGGTTCTCAGATTCTGTTATCGATACTCTTGTTCAGGCCAGAAAGCCTGTAACTAGAAAGATTTACCACAAAATTTGGAAAAAATATATCTGTTGGTGTGAATCTAAAGGATTCCCTTGGGACAAGGTTAAGATTCCTAAGATTCTATCCTTCCTTCAAGAAGGATTGGAAAAAGGATTATCTGCAAGTTCCCTGAAGGGACAGATTTCTGCCTTGTCTGTGTTACTTCACAAAAAGCTGGCAGCTGTGCCAGATGTTCAAGCCTTTGTTCAGGCTCTGGTTAGAATCAAGCCTGTTTACAAACCTTTGACTCCTCCTTGGAGTCTCAACTTAGTTCTTTCAGTTCTTCAGGGGGTTCCGTTTGAACCCTTACATTCCGTTGATATTAAGTTATTATCTTGGAAAGTTTTGTTTTTGGTTGCAATTTCTTCTGCTAGAAGAGTTTCGGAACTATCTGCTCTGCAGTGTTCTCCTCCTTATCTGGTGTTCCATGCAGATAAGGTGGTTTTACGTACTAAACCTGGTTTTCTTCCAAAAGTTGTTTCTAACAAAAACATTAACCAGGAGATTATCGTACCTTCTCTGTGTCCGAAACCAGTTTCGAAGAAGGAACGTTTGTTGCACAACTTGGATGTTGTTCGCGCTCTAAAATTCTATTTAGATGCTACAAAGGATTTTAGACAAACATCTTCCTTGTTTGTTGTTTATTCCGGTAAAAGGAGAGGTCAAAAAGCAACTTCTACCTCTCTCTCTTTTTGGATTAAAAGCATCATCAGATTGGCTTACGAGACTGCCGGAAGGCAGCCTCCCGAAAGAATCACAGCTCATTCCACTAGGGCTGTGGCTTCCACATGGGCCTTCAAGAACGAGGCTTCTGTTGATCAGATATGTAGGGCAGCGACTTGGTCTTCACTGCACACTTTTACCAAATTTTACAAGTTTGATACTTTTGCTTCTTCTGAGTCTATTTTTGGGAGAAAGGTTTTGCAAGCCGTGGTGCCTTCCATTTAGGTGACCTGATTTGCTCCCTCCCTTCATCCGTGTCCTAAAGCTTTGGTATTGGTTCCCACAAGTAAGGATGACGCCGTGGACCGGACACACCTATGTTGGAGAAAACAGAATTTATGTTTACCTGATAAATTACTTTCTCCAACGGTGTGTCCGGTCCACGGCCCGCCCTGGTTTTTTTAATCAGGTCTGATAATTTATTTTCTTTAACTACAGTCACCACGGTATCATATGGTTTCTCCTATGCAAATATTCCTCCTTAACGTCGGTCGAATGACTGGGGTAGGCGGAGCCTAGGAGGGATCATGTGACCAGCTTTGCTGGGCTCTTTGCCATTTCCTGTTGGGGAAGAGAATATCCCACAAGTAAGGATGACGCCGTGGACCGGACACACCGTTGGAGAAAGTAATTTATCAGGTAAACATAAATTCTGTTTTTATCAAGAAGAAACTTGCATGCCTGTCACAAAACAGATGCAAACACCAAATGCAAGAAAATAGAGCTCCAGGTGACAGATCAACTACAACAAATATCCAAACATCCACTGACAATAACAGCACCTCATTCAAAACACAAACTGTCACCAACCATGAAAACCATACAGAAAACTCAGGGATTGGGAACGTTTCAAACTAACACCTATCAGAACCAGAGATATCAGTACTATCTAAAGGATTATCATTCTGTCCAAGTACAAATCTAGACAACATACAACTGTACTCAGATTTAGAAGAATTCTTCAGGAGATTGTGGCTAAAATATTTTTTTTATGACAAAGAAAATACCAGCACTATGGAGGACTTCAATGGAAGCAAAAAGAACACAATCTTCACACCTGCACCACGACGCTACATAAAATTGGACAGCTATATTGAAAGCTTCCGGTTGAGAACAGCATCCCTGCTTAACAAACAGCAGAAAAAAATCTTTCCAAAACCCACTATCCTGGCACTCAGACAACCACTCAAACACAAAACAGAAACTGGTCCACAGAAAGCTACCCTTTGATAAAAAGAACACCCAGAATGGAACCAAGCGCTGCAACAAAGCTCTCTGCAAACTATGTCAACACATTTGTGAAAGCAGAACAGCTAATCACAAGAGTAAATCCTATAACATTAAAGGGGCATATTCATGTATATCTGTAAATGTGGTATACATGATACATTGCACTGCATGTGAAGTGGGATGTTATATTGGAGAAACAAGCCAAAAACTGCACCTTCGGATGAACTTACACAGACACTCAATCGAAAACCACTGTGAAACAAAATACTGTACCCCTGTTGGTCACCATTTCACCCAACCTGACCACTCCACCCAAAACCTCAAAATCAAGATTCTCAGAGGCAACTTCAAAAACACCATGGAAAGAAAAACCTTTGAAATGAAAACGATAATGCACTTCAACTTGCTAAATTCTGGACTAAATGTGGACTCTGGTTTCTTAACCCATTATCAAATTTTTTGTAATGTACTTTCATATACTGTAGTCAATTACATTGTATATTCCACTCTCTCTATGCATAGGTACGCAGGTAAGCCTATGTCCACACTTTTGTCATTATTATTATTCCCCCTTTTTTTTTTTTTTCTTTCCTTTCTCGACTATCTTTTATTCCCCTGTATACCTAATTTTCCATCTTTATTCACATTGATTCTATGTTGATATATAACTTTATGTCAGTATATGCTTTGTGTATAACAATATATTTCCCCTGCCTGTTATCTTTTACTGACCATATCTGCCTGTCTCCTAAACCCCCATCATGATTTTTACGACACCCCCTCCTCCCCCTGCATTCTGACCTCTGTAACACTTTCTGTCTTTTTAACCTGTGTTTTCAGATATAATCTGTAAGTTCCATCAAATTGGTCAGTATTGCTTCAGACTTGAAAAAGGAAGACACTCTTCCGAAAGCTTATCATCTTATAAATGTATAGTTAGTCCAATAAAAAAGTATCCTTGCTTAATGCAATACTCTTGTTATTTTATATATATATATATATATATAGATATATATATATATATATATATATATATATATATATATATATATATATATATATATATATATATATATATATATATATATATATATATATATATATATATATATATATAGATATATATAGAGAGATATATACAACAGCAATTTAAAATATGGGGAGGTGAAAAGTGAGTTTAAAATCCTCCACTAAATCCAAAATGTAGAGAAAATAACTTGTGTAAACCATTTACAAATCTAAACAAGTCAGAAGACTTGCTTATACCCCAGAAACTCTCTGATTACACTGTTTCCAATGCAGCAAAGGACTCTGGGGGAAGATATACAAATGAGGTTCACAATGACTCACTTTTTTACTTCTAGTCTGCTTTTTAAGACAGACTTCCCTTTACGCCATAGCATCGCTGCATTACACAGCTTCTATGCTTAGCTAGGGTTTGTACAGTGATTCAGACCAATCCCAGGACGGCTGTTTCATGGTTATTGCCACTCATCAGCTGGGAGTAGGTTGAATCACTGCTTGGTAAAATTGTTTTCTGGGGAAAATACAACAGCAATTTAAAATATGGGGAGGCGAAAAGTGAGTTTAAAATCCTCCACTAAATCCAAAATGTAGAGAAAATAACTCATTGTATAAACCATTTACAAATCTAAACAAGTCAGAAGACTTGCTTATACCCCAGAAACTCTCTGATTACACTGTTTCCAATGCAGCAAAGGACTCTGGGGGAAGATATGCAAAAGAGGTTCACAATGACTCACTTTTTTACTTCTAGCCTGCTTTTTAAGACAGACTAAGCATAGAAGCTGTGTAATGCAGCGATGCTATGGCATAAAGGGAAGCCTGTCTTAAAAAGCAGGCTAGAAGTAAAACCCTTTAGCCCCTCCCCCTTAGTTTGAAAATGTGACCCCGTAGTCATGGTGATAATTATCAACAATCAACATATTGTCAGATAATTAAATGCATACATAAATCCATACATAAGATAACAAAATTATTTGATTTAGCTCCCTAATACATTCATTGTTCAATAAATTAAGTGCATACATAAATCTATGAGTGTAGAGCTAAATCAGTTTGTACTCCTATGTGCAGGTGTAATGTATACACAATGTGTGTACAACCTGTGTGTGAATAACTTGATTTTGGATTATTACACATGGGATTCCAGTCACCTATTTATGTATCCGCTACAGTTGTAGCACTCTAAACCTCCGGGTTTAATCACATACACAAGTAAGCATGATGTTTAGAGTGCTACAACTGTAGCGGATACATAATAGGTGACTGGAATCCCATGGGTAATAATCCAAAGTCAAGTTAATCACACACAGGTTGTACACACATTGGGTGTATAAATCAAATTTTTTTTTTACAAATCCAGTGAGTGCAGGCTATATGTTTTACTGTTGAAATTAAATCCTGAATAAGCACCCTGGTCGTTGAGTTCCTGGCAGTGAGAGTGCAGATACTTGTGGGATATATATATTCTTAAGATACTTTTATTAATATCATTATTTCATTACTTTATTTTATGAAACTATTCATGACTTTATCAACGTGCAAAATGTTGCACGGTGAACTAATTACACTTTTGTATAGAAAGAAATCTATGGAACAGTTTAGGAACTTTTGTCTAAAGTATTTTAGGTTTTTGTTTTGGAAAATGTTAATTTGAAATATCCCAAAATTTTTATATTTTTACAGGACATAATAAGAACTGAAAATAAGAAGAATGCATTGGCAAAAACCTTCAATAAGACCCCTTGCTCACTTTCCAGTCTTACATTAAATAGCAGTGAATTAAAGGTTAGTGTACAATATGTGTCAGCAAATCATATGTTTGTTTTTCTTCTTAAACGGGAAGAGTACACAGCTGCAATCATCACTTTTGGGAATTCAGAACCTGGCCACCAGGAGGAGGCAAAGACACCCCAGCCAAAGGCTTCAAATACTTCCCCCACTTCCCTCATCCCCCAGTCATTATTTGCCTTTCGTCACAGGAGGTTGGCAGAGAAGTGTCAGAAGTTTGAAGATAGTCTCTTAAGGAGGGTAGTACTCTTCGAAATGGGACTGGAGCTTTACGTAATCCTGTCGGCCTCTCAGTGAGAGCATGGATGAAGGTTAGAGTCCGGAGATGCAGGGAGAGTCTTTCTGCAAAATCATCCCGACTCATATGAACAGCTCCTTGGCAATCAGCATTGACGAGTTTTGCTGCCTGCCTTTATTCACTCAAGTCCATGTCAGAAGCGAGGCTACTATCTGTCACACTTGAAGGGCTGTGTTCCTGTTCCACGGCGCAGATTCCGGTAAGATCGTTTCATTTTATTTCAATATGTGAATGTTATGTTAATGAAAGAAGGTAGGGTCCCAGTGGGACTGCTTTTATCTTTAAAAAGGAATCATGGGTATTTATCTCCTGAGTTTATTGAAGAGGGGGGGGCTTTAATCATGTTTGTTATGGGGTTCTATCTGCTGTGTAGTAATACTTAGGCTCATGGCTTTTCGGAACATAACGGCCTTTTCAGTTGGCGTGATTTCTTTAGATTTACGTGCTCTTTTCGTGACTTACATGGTGCATCTCGTGACTGGGTGCGGTTACGTTGTTTTCCACTTCCGTATTCTGTGTGGCGACAGAGAGAGTCTGCTCGTTAATTGTCTGGTTCACAGGAGGTGGTGAGTGCCTCAGCCATTGGGGGTGTAAAAAGGGTGCCAGTTAGTGTTTGTCATTTTTGTAATCCCAAAATTATGGAGGATTCTGATTTTTTAGACACGGATATCTCCGATTCAGAGTATTCGTCTTGTGATGAATATGAAATGGCCCGGGTTATCCATGCCCATCAGTTATGTTCCGATTGTCGTTCTAGAGTACTCTCTTCTCCCGAATCATGGAACTTAGAGTGCATTAAGCCATCCGCCCCCGAGGATTCCATGTCCTGTGAGGCGCGTGCCCCAGAACCTTCCTTTGCTACGCAAGCAGGTGTCCCTATGGCCTTTACTTCTTCTCCAGAAGGTGGCTAGTTTCCTCCAGAGGTTACGTCACGGTTCCGCATGGCCATATCTATGGCGCTGGCTCATTTATATCTCCCAAGTTTTTAAGGTACTGTCCGTGTTCTGTCAACCAGGGCCTGTCGGGTATGGGATCGCCTGATTCAGTTCGGCCTTCTGGGGAAACAATGGCCTCTGAGGCTTCAGGGGCCCCAACCTTGGGGAAGGGGGTCGCCTATAGATCGGCGAGGGTTAATTTTGCCTTCCGTTATAGGCTGGCACGTCTTCGTTTCCAAGTAAGACATGTTTTGCAGTGCTGGAGTATTCCAGTCCTAGTGGGCTGAGGGATCCTCGGCCTTAGATGCCAGATGGCTAGCTGGGTTAGACGTTTGGGGATGAAGCTTATCTCCTTGACGTCTCCGTTTTTTTCTTTTATGTATCAGTTCCAGTTCTGAGCTTGGGTGAATGGGGTCTCTGATCGGCTGGTCCTGTTGGCGTACCCATTCTCCTTGGGCGTTCACCCTTACTTTTATTTTGATCCGGATAGGATGTATTTTATTTGTTTATAATAAGCTCACGTCTGATATAATTTCCGTTTTGGGAACGTTCCTTCTCTGGAACTGATACTTGCAATTTCATGGTCGCGTGGGCACTTCCTCGGAAGTTGCGCACTTTTGATTAGGAACAAAGTTATGTTTCTAGTTCATATTATCGAACCTTCGGGTCAATTTTTCTTGGACCTTAGACAGTTTTGGAGTGTTCTTGTACCAGGCAGGTAGTGGTTGGACGCTATCTGCTGTTCCTTGGGTTCATGTCACCTTTGTGGTGCTGATTATCCTGTCGGATTCTGAATGTCACTTTGGCCTATTGATATGGACTCCAGGCTCGGATCCTACTATGAAGTATGGAGGCCTAGTGTGTAGATCCAACGCTTCTGGAAGGAAGGTTGAGAGCTCCGATTTTAGTTGTTTTTTGTCTTTCAATTTGCTTGGGATACGTGACCGACTTTTTAAGACATCATCGTGGTTTCTAAAGGTCCCTGTGGACTCGGAACCGTAGTTTCAATTCCTTTAGGGTTTGGATATGTGTATGACCTTGGGAGGTCTAGTATTTTGGGTGTGGATGATTTACGTTTTCACTTTCAGTATCTTCCGGGTTGTTGACTTTTGTAGCCCATTCACATTCCTTTTGGCGGTGGCGGAGTCTTCTTTTCTTCCCGTCTTGGGTTGGGTCATCTGTGTCTGGAAGTGCGGGCATGTCCTCCTTCCTTTTCTCAGCGTCTCGTTTGCTCTAGTGCTTGGAGTGCAGGGGGGTGGATCACCCCGTCCTTTCTACCAGGAGAGGCGAGGCTCCCATTGTTATTCCTGTTGATCTCTGGAGACTGTTGTCTTCTTAAATCTAAAAACTGCCCCTTGTCATTCCGTGGTCTTTAGACTCTCGGGTGCTTCGACCTTATGGAGATCTAGCCTTTGGGCTTGTGAGTAGGAGGTCAGGGGACAGATACAGATGAGCAGTTACCTGGGCTTCCGTTTTTTGTTTTTTTTTCCATTGTCTTTTTTAGTTTTTTTGTAGGGTGTCGGTAATTTCAGGCTGTGGTGCCTTTCGAAGGGGCCGCCTTTTTGTACCCGCCCTTTATTTGCATTCAGTGTCCTCTATAGCTTGGGTATTGTTTTCCCAAAAGTAATGAATGCAGTTGTAGACTCTTCCCATTTAAGAAGAAAAACATAAATTATGCTTACCTGATTTTCTTTTCTTCTGACGGGATGAGTCCACAGCTACTGCCCACGCTTGTCTATGAGCCGGCAGTACATTTTTGTTCTTCTGGCACCTTTTTCACCCTGATATTTCTCCTAATGTTCCTTGTTCCCTTGGCAGAATGACTGGGGCTAAGGGAAGTGTGGGAGGTATTTGAAGCCTTTGGCTGGGTGTCTTTGCCTCCTCCTGGTGGCCAGGTTCTGAATTCCTAAAAGTAATGAATGCAGCTGTGGACTCTTCCCGTCAGAAGAAAAGAAAATTATCAGGTAAGCATAATTTAGGTTTTTTAAACCTGTCATGGGAGATGGGTCTGTCAGCATAATTTGTTTGTACTCATTTTTCTATTATTTCTTTTTATGGTCTTGATCAAAGAGAGGGGCAGTAATGAGCTAGCACTCGTAATGTTCATTGGTAGAAAAGTAGCAGAGTATGTGCAGTGAAAAAAATAAACTAGCTCTTGTAATATATGTCTATGATTACGCTTCCTAACCCGAAACGTGTCAGATAGTTATGGAAATTCATGATTAGATACTATTTTTGATTAAAGGTTTTGTTTTTTTACTCAAGCTTATGTCTTTATGGTTTTTAATATATTTTCAATAAAGGACTTTTTATATTTGGATTGAGCCTGTCTAGGTATTTTGCTTGAACTAAAAGTATGAACAGTCCTACCTTAAGCCTCTGCTTGTCACCATAAAGTTCTAAATCCCACTACAGTGTCCCAAATGGGTTATGGTATGAGAGTAATGGATATTCACGTAGTACACCTCAGCATTTAAATATTGAGGCTTCACTACAGCTTCAAATGAGTTAGTATTAACCACTTTTACAGGAGTTCAGATAAAGCATATTATATTTCCCACTTACTGCTTACATGCTTGATAAAGTATCAGCTACCTATGCACCCTATGGAATAAAGAATGCCAACCCTTGCTTCTTTCGGATGTACCCCATCACAATCCAGAAGCTGACAACATTTCCTACAATACTAGATTTGCTGATAGGCATTTCACATGGTTAATCCAGTAATCCCCTTTAAAATATATTATAAAAAGGAAAAAGGACATTAAAGTTAATATTTTCCTTGATTGCATTTTAATGAAGATATTTTAACATGTTTAATTGTTTGAAAATATGGATGTTCCTGTGCGGATTAAAAAAATACATGTTTTACGTATGTAGAGGCTAGTCACTTATAAGTTGTGGAAGTTCTTGAACATTGACCACTTCTATGAATATAATTAATTATTTTTATGAAAAAAGAGCTGCGGTTGTTCTAGGCCCTGTTTAGCCAAATCTAGTTTTCTTCTGTTATGTGTGATCAGTCCACGGGTCATCATTACTTCTGGGATATTATCTGCTCCCCTACAGGAAGTGCAAGAGGATTCACCCAGCAGAGTTGCTATATAGCTCCTCCCCTCTACGTCACCTCCAGTCATTCTCTTGCACCCAAAGACTAGATAGGAGGTGTGAGAGGACTATGGTGATTATACTTAGTTTTTATAACTTCAATCAAAAGTTTGTTATTTTACAATAGCACCGGAGCGTGTTATTACTTCTCTGGCAGAGTTTGAAGAAGAATCTACCAGAGTTTTTCTTATGATTTTAACCGGAGTAGTTAAGATCATATTGCTGTTTCTCGGCCATCTGAGGGAGGTAAAAGCTTCAGATCAGGGGACAGCGGGCAGTTGAATCTGCATTGAGGTATGTAGCAGTTTTTATTTTCTGAATGGAATTGATGAGAAAATCCTGCTATACCGTTATAATGACATGTATGTATACTCTACACTTCAGTGTTCTGGGGATGGTATTTCACCGGAATTACTCTGTAAAAATACATTACACCTTTTAATAGGTATTTAATTCATGTTAAACGTTTTTGCTGGAATGTAGAATCGTTTGCATTTCTGAGGTACTGTGTGAATAAATATTTGGGCATTATTTTTCCACTTGGCAGTTTGCTGGTTTTGATTATGACAGTTTCGTTTCTCTCTCACTGCTGTGTGTGAGGGGGAGGGGCCGTTTTTGGCGCTCTTTGCTACGCATCAAAAATTCCAGTCAGTTACACTTATATTTTCTGCATGATCCGGTTCATCTCTAACAGAACTCAGGGGTCTTCAAACTTCTTTGAAGGGAAGTAGATTCTCTCAGCAGAGCTGTGAGATTTATATAGTGACTGTGTTTTAAAACGTTGCTCTGTGATTTTTATGTTTAAAATTTAATTAGTATTGCTTTACTAATGGGAACAAACCTTTGCTAACAAGTTATGTTGTTTTTAAAGAGTGATGCTATAACTGTTTTTCAGTTCATTATTTCAACTGTCATTTAATCGTTTAGTGCTTCTTTGAGGCACAGTACGTTTTTGTTAAATAAGATTGTAACCAAGTTGCATGTTTATTGCTAGTGTGTTAAACATGTCTGATTCAGAGGAAGATACCTGTGTCATTTGTTCCAATGCCAAGGTGGAGCCCAATAGAAATTTATGTACTAACTGTATTGATGCTACTTTAAATAAAAGCCAATCTGTACAAATTGAACAAATTTCACCAAACAGCGAGGGGAGAGTTATGCCGTCTAACTCGCCTCACGTGTCAGTACCTGCGTCTCCCGCCCGGGAGGTGCGTGATATTATGGCGCCTAGTACATCTGGGCAGCCATTACAGATAACATTACAAGATATGGCTACTGTTATGACTGAAGTTTTGGCTAAGTTACCAGAACTAAGAGGCAAGCGTGATCACTCTGGGGTGAGAACAGAGTGCGCTGATAATTCTAGGGCCATGTCTGATACTGCGTCACAGCTTGCAGAGCATGAGGACGGAGAGCTTCATTCTGTAGGTGACGGTTCTGATCCAAGCAGATTGGATTCAGATATTTCAAATTTTAAATTTAAATTGGAAAACCTCCGTGTATTACTAGGAGAGGTCTTAGCGGCTCTTAACGATTGTAACACTGTTGCAATACCAGAGAAAATGTGTAGGTTGGATAAATACTTTGCGGTACCGGCGAGTACTGACGTTTTTCCTATACCTAAGAGATTAACTGAAATTGTTACTAAGGAGTGGGATAGACCCGGTGTGCCGTTCTCACCCCCTCCAATATTTAGAAAGATGTTTCCAATAGACGCCACCACACGGGACTTATGGCAAACGGTCCCTAAGGTGGAGGGAGCAGTTTCTACTTTAGCTAAGCGCACCACTATCCCGGTGGAGGATAGCTGTGCTTTTTCAGATCCTATGGATAAAAAATTAGAGGGTTACCTTAAGAAAATGTTTGTTCAACAAGGTTTGATATTGCAACCCCTTGCATGCATCTCGCCGATTACGGCTGCGGCAGCATTTTGGATTGAGTCTCTGGAAGAGAACCTTAGTTCCGCTACGCTGGACGACATTACGGACAGGCTTAGAGTCCTTAAACTAGCTAATTCATTCGTTTCGGAGGCCGTAGTACATTTAACCAAACTTACGGCTAAGAATTCAGGATTCGCCATTCAGGCACGTAGGGCGCTGTGGCTAAAATCCTGGTCGGCTGATGTAACTTCTAAGTCCAAATTACTTAATATACCTTTCAAGGGGCAAACTTTATTTGGGCCCGGTTTGAAAGAAATTATCGCTGACATTACAGGAGGTAAGGGCCACGCTCTACCTCAAGACAAGGCCAAAGCTAAGGCTAGACAGTCTAATTTTCGTCCCTTTCGGAATTTCAAAGCAGGTGCAGCATCAACTTCCACTGCACCAAAACAGGAAGGAGCTGTTGCTCGTTACAGACAAGGCTGGAAACCTAACCAGTCCTGGAATAAGGGCAAGCAGGCCAGAAAACCTGCTGCTGCCCCTAAGACAGCATGAACCGAGGGCCCCCGATCCGGGACCGGATCTAGTGGGGGGCAGACTCTCTCTCTTCGCCCAGGCTTGGGCAAGAGATGTCCAGGATCCCTGGGCGCTAGAGATCATATCTCAGGGATACCTTCTAGACTTCAAATTATCTCCCCCACGAGGGAGATTTCATCTGTCAAGGTTGTCAACAAACAAAATAAAGAAAGACGCGTTTCTACGCTGTGTACAAGATCTATTATTAATGGGAGTGATCCATCCGGTTCCGCGGTCGGAACAAGGACAAGGGTTTTACTCAAACCTGTTTGTGGTTCCCAAAAAAGAGGGAACTTTCAGGCCAATCTTGGATTTAAAGATCCTAAACAAATTCCTAAGAGTTCCATCGTTCAAAATGGAAACTATTCGGACAATCTTACCCATGATCCAAAAGGGTCAGTACATGACCACAGTGGATTTAAAGGATGCTTACCTTCACATACCGATTCACAAAGATCATTACCGGTATCTAAGGTTTGCCTTCTTAGACAGGCATTACCAGTTTGTAGCTCTTCCATTCGGATTGGCTACGGCTCCAAGAATCTTCACAAAGGTTCTGGGTGCCCTTCTGGCGGTTCTGAGACCGCGAGGAATTTCGGTAGCTCCGTACCTAGACGACATTCTGATACAAGCTTCAAGCTTTCAAACTGCCAAGTCTCATACAGAGTTAGTTCTGGCATTTCTAAGGTCGCATGGATGGAAAGTGAACGAAAAGAAGAGTTATCTCTTGCCTCTCACAAGGGTTCCATTTTTGGGGACTCTTATAGATTCCGTAGAAATGAAGATTTATCTGACAGAAGACAGATTAACAAAGCTTCTAAATGCATGCCGTGTCCTTCATTCCATTCAACTCCCGTCAGTAGCTCAATGCATGGAGGTGATCGGCTTAATGGTAGCAGCAATGGACATAGTTCCCTTTGCACGCCTACATCTCAGACCGCTGCAATTGTGCATGCTGAGTCAGTGGAATGGGGATTACTCAGATTTGTCCCCCACTCTGAATCTGGATCAAGAGACCAGAAACTCTCTTCTATGGTGGCTTTCTCGGCCACATCTGTCCAGGGGGATGCCTTTCAGCAGGCCGGACTGGACAATTGTAACAACAGACGCCAGCCTTCTAGGTTGGGGCGCTGTCTGGAATTCTCTGAAGGCTCAGGGACAATGGAGTCAGGAGGAAAGTCTCCTGCCAATAAACATTCTGGAATTGAGAGCAGTTCTCAATGCCCTTCTAGCTTGGCCCCAGTTAAAGACTCGGGGGTTCATCAGGTTTCAGTCGGACAACATCACGACTGTAGCTTACATCAACCATCAGGGAGGGACAAGAAGCTCCCTAGCAATGATAGAAGTATCAAAGATAATTCGCTGGGCAGAGTATCACTCTTGCCACCTGTCAGCAATCCACATCCCGGGAGTGGAGAACTGGGAGGCGGATTTCTTGAGTCGCCAGACTCTTCATCCGGGGGAGTGGGAACTTCATCCGGAGGTCTTTGCCCAAATACTTCGACGTTGGGGCAAACCAGAGATAGATCTCATGGCGTCTCGCCAGAACGCCAAACTTCCTCGCTACGGATCCAGATCCAGGGATCCGGGAGCGGTTCTGATAGATGCTTTGACAGCACCTTGGAACTTCAGGATGGCTTATGTGTTTCCACCCTTCCCGCTGCTTCCTCGATTGATTGCCAAAATCAAACAGGAGAGAGCATCAGTGATTCTAATAGCGCCTGCATGGCCGCGCAGGACTTGGTATGCAGATCTAGTGGACATGTCATCCTGTCCGCCGTGGTCTCTACCTCTAAGACAGGACCTTCTGATTCAGGGTCCATTCAAACATCAAAGTCTAACTTCTCTGAAGCTGACTGCTTGGAAATTGAACGCTTGATTTTATCAAAACGTGGGTTTTCTGAGTCGGTTATTGATACCCTGATACAGGCTAGGAAGCCTGTTACCAGAAAGATTTACCATAAAATATGGCGTAAATACCTATACTGGTGTGAATCCAAAGATTACTCCTGGAGTAAGGTTAGGATTCCTAGGATATTGTCTTTTCTACAAGAAGGTTTAGAAAAGGGTTTATCGGCTAGCTCATTAAAGGGACAGATCTCAGCTCTGTCCATCTTGTTACACAGGCGTCTGTCAGAAAATTCAGACATCCAGGCCTTTTGTCAGGCTTTAGCTAGGATCAAGCCTGTGTTTAAAACTGTTGCTCCGCCATGGAGTTTAAACTTAGTTCTTAACGTTTTACAGGGTGTTCCGTTTGAACCCCTTCATTCCATTGATATAAGATTGTTATCTTGGAAAGTTCTATTTTTAATGGCTATTTCCTCGGCTCGAAGAGTCTCTGAGTTATCAGCCCTTCATTGTGATTCTCCTTATCTGATCTTTCACTCAGACAAGGTAGTTCTGCGTACTAAACCTGGGTTCTTACCTAAGGTTGTTTCTAACAGGAATATCAATCAAGAGATTGTTGTTCCCTCCTTGTGTCCAAATCCTTCTTCAAAGAAGGAACGTCTTCTACACAATCTGGATGTAGTTCGTGCCCTCAAGTTCTACTTGCAGGCAACTAAAGATTTTCGCCAAACTTCTTCCCTGTTTGTCGTTTATTCTGGACAGAGGAGAGGTCAAAAAGCTTCTGCTACCTCTCTCTCTTTTTGGCTTCGTAGCATAATACGTTTAGCCTATGAGACTGCTGGACAGCAGCCTCCTGAAAGAATTACAGCTCACTCCACTAGAGCTGTGGCTTCCACTTGGGCCTTTAAGAATGAGGCCTCTGTTGAACAGATTTGCAAGGCTGCAACTTGGTCTTCGCTTCATACTTTTTCCAAATTTTACAAATTTGACACTTTTGCTTCTTCGGAGGCTATTTTTGGGAGAAAGGTTCTTCAGGCAGTGGTTCCTTCGGTATAATGAGCCTGCCTATCCCTCCCGTCATCCGTGTACTTTTGCTTTGGTATTGGTATCCCAGAAGTAATGATGACCCGTGGACTGATCACACATAACAGAAGAAAACATAATTTATGCTTACCTGATAAATTCCTTTCTTCTGTTGTGTGATCAGTCCACGGCCCGCCCTGTTTTTTAAGGCAGGTACATATTTTTTAAATTATAATTCAGTCACCACTACACCCTTGGCTTCTCCTTTCTCGTTGGTCTTTGGTCGAATGACTGGAGGTGACGTAGAGGGGAGGAGCTATATAGCAACTCTGCTGGGTGAATCCTCTTGCACTTCCTGTAGGGGAGCAGATAATATCCCAGAAGTAATGATGACCCGTGGACTGATCACACAACAGAAGAAAGGAATTTATCAGGTAAGCATAAATTATGTTTTTTTAGTTGCAGTTGTAGTTTTGCCCACATTTTGGGGGACACTTGACTTCTTATATTGATCTGCCAAATTTATAAGCAGTATCCTGGGTTTGCTCCTTCTCTATGCCTAGTCTGCTTAAATGTGATGAGGGCCAGTTAGCTCCCCCTATATTTTGGCATGTTTTACATTTGACAGGGGTATGAATAAGCCACACACCACTTGCTGTTGTAGCAGGCCACACCCTTTCTTGAGATCTGTTATGCTGAGATAATCCAAAGTAATTTTTGCTTATCAAAGAATTTGACTACTTAGGTGAGAAGTCCATATTTCGTTTAGTAAAAAAACAAATACTGTATATACACACACATTCTCTGTCTCTTGTGGAGTTTAATTTGGTACTATGTTGATTACTTTTCTTGGGGTGACTGTTTTCCCGCTTATGTACAGTATGTATGTGTGTATATGTTTATATATATATATATATATATATATATATCTATATTTATATTGAAGTGGCTCTTGAATGTTCTTTAACTTACAGAAATCTCAAAGGCAGAACTTAAAAAAGCAGACTTCATCTTCAAGTACTATGTCTGGTCAGAAGAAGGATGGAACCTTTCAGAAACTTGGAGACTTTTTTCAAAGTTCTCCTTCTATCTTCCATACAAAAGGTAGAGTCTAATCTGAATATTTTTTTATATGTTGTTGAGTTTTCACATTTTTCTGCTAAGTTCTATTATTTTAGCTCTTGGCAATAATGGTTATGGAATATTTGCCTTTTTTATAGATAATGCTTTTTAAGTATTAGCTCTTTACATTTTCCAATTATTACATTTTTAAACCACTGCTGTATTTCTTAGCTCTGAGTGCATGAGCAAGTGGGTACATAAAATGTGTGAAAATTAACGGACTTGACAGTACAATTTGTTGCAAGTCATAGGCCTTGCACTGAAGAGCTAACATTCTAGAGGTTTAGATATGAATGAGGAGAGGGAGATTGATTATTCTCTGTATGTACAAAGTTCACAGGTTATGAACCTGTTTGCTCTGGATCGCGAATTACAGGCAGCATTCAATCAGTTGCTCAGGGCTCAGTCCAGGGTGATTTTCATCTGTCATTACTGAGGTGGCAGAGAGTGTTTAGGAAGCAGCAGTTTAAACATAAATATCAATTGCAGCCTCACCTGACCAAGCCTACAGTCAACAGGGGCATTCTAGCTTTGATAAATCTGCCCCAGAGTGTAAACTGGCAAATTATGCAGCTGATGTCGGCTATATATCCCTTTTAGTTTTAGTCTTCCAAATGTATATTTCTTTCCTAAGACATGGAGAGTCCACGACATAATTCCAATTACTAGTGGGATATTCACTCCTGGCCAGCAGGAGGGGGCAAAGAGCACCACAGCAAAGCTTTTAAAGGGACACTGAACCCAAATTTTTTCTATTGTGATTCAGATAGAGCATGCAATTTTAAGCAACTTTCTAATTTACTCCTATTATCAAATTCTTTTCATTCTCTTGGTATCTTTATTTGAAATGCAAGAATGTAAGTTTAGATGCCGGCCCATTTTTGGTGAAAACACTGTGTTGTTTTTGCTGATTGGTGAGTAACACCTACCAATAAACAAGTGCTTTCCATGGTCTGAACCAAAAAATAGCTTAAATGCCTTTTTCAAATAAAGAAAGCAAGAGAACGAAGAAAATTTGATAATAGGAGTAAATTAGAAAGTTGTTTAAAATTGCATGCTCTATCTGAATCATGAAAGAAAAAATTTGGGTTCAATGTCCCTTTAAGTGTCACTTCCCTTACCCATAACCCCCAGTCATTCTCTTTGCCTCTGTCAAAGGAGGTGAAGTTCGGTGTCTGAAGATATTTTTTCCTTTTGGGTACTTTTCCCTGTAAGGAAGGATTTGGGTTTAGCTGTGTCCACATCAATCTCTTGAGTAAGAGTAGTGGTGGCTTTTAAGCAGTTAAGTGGTAAGGTGGTCCTTACTTTGTTTCCTAACATATTTGCTGCCCTAGTAACTTTCTTTTCTCCAACATAGGTGTGTCCGGTCCACGGCGTCATCCTTACTTGTGGGATATTCTCTTCCCCAACAGGAAATGGCAAAGAGCCCAGCAAAGCTGGTCACATGATCCCTCCTAGGCTCCGCCTACCCCAGTCATTCTCTTTGCCGTTGTACAGGCAACATCTCCACGGAGATGGCTTAGAGTTTGTTATTTTAAAATAGTGCTGGTATGTACTATTTACTCTGAAACAGAAAAGAGATGAAGATTTCTGTTTGTATGAGGAAAATGATTTTAGCAACCGTTACTAAAATCCATGGCTGTTCCACACAGGACTGTTGAGAGGAATTAACTTCAGTTGGGGGAACAGTGAGCAGTCTCTTGCTGCTTGAGGTATGACACATTCTAACAAGACGATGTAATGCTGGAAGCTGTCATTTTCCCTATGGGATCCGGTAAGCCATGTTTATTAAGATAGTAAATAAGGGCTTCATAAGGGCTTATTAAGACTGTAGACTTTTTCTGGGCTAAATCGATTCATATATTACACATATTTAGCCTTGAGGAATCATTTAATCTGGGTATTTTGATAAGATTATATCGGCAGGCACTGTTTTAGACACCTTATTCTTTAGGGGCTTTCCCAAATCATAGGCAGAGCCTCATTTTCGCGCCGGTGTGGCGCACTTGTTTTTGAGAGGCATGACATGCAGTCGCATGTGTGAGGAGCTCTGATACATAGAAAAGACTTTCTGAAGGCGTAATTTGGTATCGTATTCCCCTTTGGGCTTGGTTGGGTCTCAGCAAAGCAGATACCAGGGACTGTAAAGGGGTTAAAGTTAAAAACGGCTCCGGTTCCGTTATTTTAAGGGTTAAAGCTTCCAAATTTGGTGTGCAATACTTTTAAGGCTTTAAGACACTGAGGTGAAATTTTGGTGAATTTTGAACAATTCCTTCATATTTTTTCGCAATTGCAGTAATAAAGTGTGTTCAGTTTAAAATTTAAAGTGACAGTAACGGTTTTATTTTAAAACGTTTTTTGTACTTTGTTATCAAGTTTATGCCTGTTTAACATGTCTGAACTACCAGATAGACTGTGTTCTGAATGTGGGGAAGCCAAGGTTCCTTCTCATTTAAATAGATTTGATTTATGTGACACTGAAAATGATGCCCAAGATGATTCCTCAAGTGAGGGGAGTAAGCATGGTACTGCATCATTCCCTCCTTCGTCTACACCAGTCTTGCCCACTCAGGAGGCCCCTAGTACATCTAGCGCGCCAATACTCCTTACTATGCAACAATTAACGGCTGTAATGGATAATTCTATCAAAAACATTTTAGCCAAAATGCCCACTTATCAGCGCAAGCGCGACTGCTCTGTTTTAGATACTGAAGAGCATGAGGACGCTGATGATAATGGTTCTGAAATGCCCCTACACCAGTCTGAGGGGGCCAGGGAGGTTTTGTCTGAGGGAGAAATTTCAGATTCAGGGAAAATTTCTCAACAAGCTGAACCCGATGTGATTACATTTAAATTTAAGTTGGAACATCTCCGCGCTCTGCTTAAGGAGGTATTATCCACTCTGGATGATTGTGAGAATTTGATCATCCCAGAGAAACTATGTAAAATGGACAAGTTCCTAGAGGTCCCGGGGCTCCCAGAAGCTTTTCCTATACCCAAGCGGGTGGCGGACATTGTAAATAAAGAATGGGAAAGGCCCGGTATACCTTTCGTCCCTCCCCCCATATTTAAAAAATTGTTTCCTATGGTCGACCCCAGAAAGGACTTATGGCAGACAGTCCCCAAGGTCGAGGGAGCGGTTTCTACTTTAAACAAACGCACCACTATACCCATAGAAGATAGTTGTGCTTTCAAAGATCCTATGGATAAAAAATTAGAAGGTTTGCTTAAAAAGATGTTTGTTCAGCAAGGTTACCTTCTACAACCAATTTCATGCATTGTCCCTGTCACTACAGCCGCGTGTTTCTGGTTCGATGAGCTAGTAAAGGCGATCGATAGTGATTCTCCTCCTTATGAGGAGATTATGGACAGAATCCGTGCTCTCAAATTGGCCAATTCTTTCACCCTAGACGCCACTTTGCAATTGGCTAGGTTAGCGGCGAAAAATTCTGGGTTTGCTATTGTGGCGCGCAGAGCGCTTTGGTTGAAATCTTGGTCAGCGGATGCGTCTTCCAAGAACAAACTACTTAACATTCCTTTCAAGGGGAAAACGCTGTTTGGCCCTGACTTGAAAGAGATTATCTCTGATATCACTGGGGGTAAGGGCCACGCCCTTCCTCAGGATAGGTCTTTCAAGGCCAAAAATAAACCTAATTTTCGTCCCTTTCGTAGAAACGGACCAGCCCCAAGTGCTACGTCCTCTAAGCAAGAGGGTAATACTTCTCAAGCCAAGCCAGCCTGGAGACCAATGCAAGGCTGGAACAAGGGAAAGCAGGCCAAGAAACCTGCCACTGCTACCAAGACAGCATGAAATGTTGGCCCCCGATCCGGGACCGGATCTAGTGGGGGGCAGACTCTCTCTCTTTGCTCAGGCTTGGGCAAGAGATGTTCTGGATCCTTGGGCACTAGAAATAGTCTCCCAAGGTTATCTTCTGGAATTCAAGGGGCTTCCCCCAAGGGGGAGGTTCCACAGGTCTCAATTGTCTTCAGACCACATAAAGAGACAGGCATTCTTACATTGTGTAGAAGACCTGTTAAAAATGGGAGTGATTCATCCTGTTCCATTAGGAGAACAAGGGATGGGGTTCTACTCCAATCTGTTCATAGTTCCCAAAAAAGAGGGAACGTTCAGACCAATCTTAGATCTCAAGATCTTAAACAAGTTTCTCAAGGTTCCATCGTTCAAAATGGAAACCATTCGAACAATTCTTCCTTCCATCCAGGAAGGTCAATTCATGACCACGGTGGATTTAAAGGATGCGTATCTACATATTCCTATCCACAAGGAACATCATCGGTTCCTAAGGTTCGCATTCCTGGACAAGCATTACCAGTTCGTGGCGCTTCCTTTCGGATTAGCCACTGCTCCAAGGATTTTCACAAAGGTACTAGGGTCCCTTCTAGCGGTACTAAGACCAAGGGGCATTGCAGTAGTTCCTTACTTGGACGACATTCTGATTCAAGCGTCGTCCCTTCCTCAAGCAAAGGCTCACACGGACATAGTCCTGTCCTTTCTCAGATCTCACGGATGGAAAGTGAACGTGGAAAAGAGTTCTCTATCTCCGTCGACAAGGGTTCCCTTCTTGGGAACAATAATAGACTCCTTAGAAATGAGGATTTTTCTGACGGAGGCCAGAAAAACAAAACTTCTAAACTCTTGTCAAACACTTCATTCCGTTCCTCTTCTTTCCATAGCGCAGTGCATGGAAGTAATAGGTTTGATGGTAGCGGCAATGGACATAGTTCCTTTTGCGCGCATTCATCTAAGACCATTACAACTGTGCATGCTCAGTCAGTGGAATGGGGACTATACAGACTTGTCTCCGAAGATACAAGTAAATCAGAGGACCAGAGACTCACTCAGTTGGTGGCTGTCCCTGGACAACCTGTCACAAGGGATGACCTTCCGCAGACCAGAGTGGGTCATTGTCACGACCGACGCCAGTCTGATGGGCTGGGGGGCGGTCTGGGGACCCCTGAAAGCTCAGGGTCTTTGGTCTCGGGAAGAATCTCTTCTACCGATAAATATTCTGAAACTGAGAGCGATATTCAATGCCCTCAAGGCTTGGCCTCAGCTAGCAAAGGCCAAGTTCATACGGTTTCAATCAGACAACATGACGACTGTTGCGTACATCAACCATCAGGGGGGAACAAGGAGTTCCCTGGCGATGGAAGAAGTGACCAAAATCATTCAATGGGCGGAGACTCACTCCTGCCACCTATCTGCAATCCACATCCCAGGAGTGGAAAATTGGGAAGCGGATTTTCTGAGTCGTCAGACATTACATCCGGGGGAGTGGGAACTCCATCCGGAAATCTTTGCCCAAATTACTCAACTGTGGGGCATTCCAGACATGGATCTGATGGCCTCTCGTCAGAACTTCAAGGTTCCTTGCTACGGGTCCAGATCCAGGGATCCCAAGGCGACTCTAGTAGATGCACTAGTAGCACCTTGGACCTTCAAACTAGCTTATGTATTCCCGCCGTTTCCTCTCATCCCCAGGCTGGTAGCCAGGATCAATCAAGAGAGGGCGTCGGTGATCTTGATAGCTCCTGCGTGGCCACGCAGGACTTGGTATGCAGATCTGGTGAATATGTCATCGGCTCCACCATGGAAGCTACCTTTGAGACGAGACCTTCTTGTTCAAGGTCCGTTCGAACATCCGAATCTGGTCTCACTCCAGCTGACTGCTTGGAGATTGAACGCTTGATCTTATCAAAACGAGGGTTCTCAGATTCTGTTATTGATACTCTTGTTCAGGCCAGAAAGCCTGTAACTAGAAAAATTTACCACAAAATATGGAAAAAATATATCTGTTGGTGTGAATCTAAAGGATTCCCTTGGGACAAGGTAAAGATTCCTAAGATTCTATCCTTTCTTCAAGAAGGATTGGAGAAAGGATTATCTGCAAGTTCCTTGAAGGGACAGATTTCTGCCTTGTCTGTGTTACTTCACAAAAAGCTGGCAGCTGTGCCAGATGTTCAAGCCTTTGTTCAGGCTCTGGTTAGAATCAAGCCTGTTTACAAACCTTTGACTCCTCCTTGGAGTCTCAACTTAGTTCTTTCAGTTCTTCAGGGGGTTCCGTTTGAACCCTTACATTCCGTTGATATTAAGTTATTATCTTGGAAAGTTTTGTTTTTGGTTGCAATTTCTTCTGCTAGAAGAGTTTCAGAATTATCTGCTCTGCAGTGTTCTCCTCCTTATCTGGTGTTCCATGCAGATAAGGTGGTTTTACGTACTAAACCTGGTTTTCTTCCAAAAGTTGTTTCTAACAAAAACATTAACCAGGAGATAGTCGTACCTTCTTTGTGTCCGAAACCAGTTTCGAAGAAGGAACGTTTGTTGCACAATTTGGATGTTGTTCGCGCTCTAAAATTCTATTTAGATGCTACAAAGGATTTTAGACAAACATCTTCCTTGTTTGTTGTTTATTCTGGTAAAAGGAGAGGTCAAAAAGCAACTTCTACCTCTCTCTCTTTTTGGATTAAAAGCATCATCAGATTGGCTTATGTGACTGCCGGACGGCAGCCTCCTGAAAGAATCACAGCTCATTCCACTAGGGCTGTGGCTTCCACATGGGCCTTCAAGAACGAGGCTTCTGTTGATCAGATATGTAGGGCAGCGACTTGGTCTTCACTGCACACTTTTACCAAATTTTACAAGTTTGATACTTTTGCTTCTTCTGAGGCTATTTTTGGGAGAAAGGTTTTGCAAGCCGTGGTGCCTTCCATTTAGGTGACCTGATTTGCTCCCTCCCTTCATCCGTGTCCTAAAGCTTTGGTATTGGTTCCCACAAGTAAGGATGACGCCGTGGACCGGACACACCTATGTTGGAGAAAACAGAATTTATGTTTACCTGATAAATTACTTTCTCCAACGGTGTGTCCGGTCCACGGCCCGCCCTGGTTTTTTAATCAGGTCTGATAATTTATTTTCTTTAACTACAGTCACCACGGTATCATATGGTTTCTCCTATGCAAATATTCCTCCTTAACGTCGGTCGAATGACTGGGGTAGGCGGAGCCTAGGAGGGATCATGTGACCAGCTTTGCTGGGCTCTTTGCCATTTCCTGTTGGGGAAGAGAATATCCCACAAGTAAGGATGACGCCGTGGACCGGACACACCGTTGGAGAAAGTAATTTATCAGGTAAACATAAATTCTGTTTTCCTTTTGCAGACTATCAGTTTCAAAATTGGGAAAACATATTTAGGAAGTTATTTTTTCTTACCTTGGATATAGTCTTTTCTTCAAAATTGACTGTTTTCATTAATTTTCGCAGGCAAAATTAGGCTTGCAAGGCCGCAAAATGCTAATATTTAATGCGTCATTCTTGGCGCAATAATTTTTTTGGCGCGATGGTACGTTTGGTGAAGCAAATTCGCTATTTCCGGTGTCTTAGTTGACACCAGGTTCCTTGCACAAGGTTGCGTCTGCCATGACGCGAGTTGCGTCATTTCCGGATCTTGTTAGCGCCAAAAAAATTAATTTCGCGTTGCGCGTCATACTTGGCGCCAAATAATTTAATTATTTAAACCCCACTTCCTATATGCCTCTTGTCTTTTTCTATGCTCAGAGGGCTATGCTGTTTGCATTTTTTTCCCATTCCTGAAACTGCCATATAAGGAAATTGATAATCTTGCTTTATATGTTGTTTTTTCTCTTACATTTGCAAGATGTCTCAATCTGATCCTGTCTTAGAAACCACTGTTGGATTCCTGCTGCCTTATAACAGTTCTACCAAAGATAACTGTATCTGTTTTAAGTTAGCAGAGATTATATCTGCAGCTGTAGTATGTAACAGTTGTCATGATAAGCTTTTACATGCAGAGAATGTATCCATCAGTACTAGTACAATACCTGTTCTTCCTTCAACATCTAATGTACATGATATCCCTGTGAATATAAAAGATTTTATTGCTGATGCGATTCAGAAGTTCTTGCCTGTTATTCCGCCTTCTAATAAACGTAAAATGTCTTTTAAAACTTAAAGTTGATGAAATTTCAAATGACCGACAACATACTGAATTATCCTCCTCTGATGAGGATCTATCTGATTCAGATAATCCTACCTCAGATATTGACACTGACAAATCTACTCATCTCTTCAAGATGGAGTATATTCGTTCCTTGTTAAAAGAGGTGTTGATTACTTTGGATATTGAGGAAACTAGTCCTCTTGATATTAAAACTAGTAAATGTTTAAATTCTGTTTATAAACCACCTGTGGTTACTCCAGAGGTTTTTCCAGTTCCTGATGCTATTTCTGATATGATTTCAAAGGAATGGAATAGGCCTGGTACATCTTTTATTCGTTTTATTCTTTTATTCTGCTAGGTTTAAAAAGTTGTATCCTTTGCCAGCAATTTGATTGGAGTTATGTAAAAAAAAATCCCCAAAGTTAATGGGGCTATTTCTACTCTTGCCAAACGTACTACTATCCCCATGGAAGATAGTATTTCCTTTAAGGACCCTTTAGATAGGAAACTTAAATCTTATCTAAGGAAAGCTTATTTATATTCTGGCTATCTTCTCAGGCCTGCCATTTCTATGGCAGATGTTGCAGCTGTATCAACTTTTTGGTTGAAAAGTTTAGCGCAACAGAAAACAGATCCTGATTTGTCTAGCATTGTTCGCTTGCTTCAACATGCAACAATCATTTTATCTGTGATGCTATTTTTGATATCATCAAAATTGATGTTAAATCTATGTCTTTAGCTATCTTAGCTAGAAGAGTTTGTGGCTTAAATATTGGAATGCTGACATGGTACCTAAGTCTAGATTACTATCTCTTTCTTTCCAAGGTAACAATTTCTTTGGTTCTCAGTTGGATTCAATCCTTCCCCCAAAGAATGAAACTTCAGTTGATCAGATTTGCAAAGCAGCGACTTGGTCTTCTTTGCATACATTTACTAAATTCTACCGTTTTGATGTATTTGCCTCTTCAGAAGCAGTTTTTGGTAGAAAAGTTCTTCAGGCAGCTGTTTCAGTTTGATTCCTCTGCTTATGTTTTTAAGTTTTTTCTCTTTTCATTTATGAGAAAAACTTATTCTTTTGGTTGTGGATTTAATTTTTTCTGCGGAAAATGGCTGTTTTTATTGTATCCGTCCATCTCTAGTGACTCTTCTGTGGAGTTCCACATCTTGGGTATAACTATCCCATATGTCACTAGCTCATGGACTCTTGCCAATTACATGAAAGAAAACATAATTTATGTAAGAACTTACCTGATAAATTCATTTCTTTCATATTGGCAAGAGTCCATGAGACCCACCTTTTTTATGGTGGTTGTTTTTTGTATAAAGCACAATTATATTTCCAATTCCTTTTTTGACGCTTTTTACTCCTTTTTTTTTCTATCACCCCACTACTTGGCTATTCGTTAAACTAAATTGTGGGTGTGTTGAGGTGTGTATGTATAGGCATTTTGAGGTTTGGGAAACTTTGCCCCTCCTGGTAGGATTTTATATCCCATACGTCACTAGCTCATGGACTCTTGCCAATATGAAAGAAATGAATTTATCAGGTAAGTTCTTACATAAATTATGTTTTTTTTTTTAATTTTTCATTGGTTGTTCCTTTAAAACAGTGAGAGCGGTAAACGGCTTTTCCTTCTTCGGCAGGGAACGCACGCTTTTAGTGCTGTGCAGTTCCTCTTTGCCGGTCACGTGATCTCCTTCTCTTCCGACATCAGAGTGGAGTGGAGTTACATAGGAGCTGCCTTTTCTGTGTCGGCTGTTGCAGCAGTGGGAAATTGAAGTGACAAACAGTCCCTATGCTTCGATCGTTTTGGAAGAAGTTGGTAGCAGTCCCTGTGCAATGGTTTTGGGATCCTCTGATTTTGGTAGGGCACCTCAGACTTTCTGAGGTGTAGAGGTTTCTCCAGTTCTTTTCCTTTGGGGCAATTTTGTCTCATTAGCATGTTAACTCTTATATGAATTAAGAGTTTCTTAAAGTGACAGTAATTATTTAAAAAAATAAAATTAAATGTCTCATTTAATTTAGAGGTATTTTTATTTTTGCAGCCATGGATACGGATCAAGAATCTGATTCTTTTGACAAGTGTCTATTATGTCTAGAGGCCCAGATTGTTTTGCCTATGCAATTTTGTGCGACATGTTTAGCTAGAACGCTAGAATGTAAAGACAAATGTTTGCCCTCTCAGCCTATTGTCTCCCAGGATAATGCTGTTCAGGTTATGCTGCTCTCCTTAAACGTCCCAAGCCTCTTTGGTGTCACATGCAGTGCCCTGCGGTTCCTCTCAACCTCCTGGAGGATTATATTTGGCTGTAGATTTTGCTGCTCAGATATCTTCTGAGGTATCTGCAGCATTATCTGCTTTTCCCATGTTGGGGAAGCGCAAGAGGAAAGCTAAACATTTTTCTGATAGCAAGGTGTCTGTCGCCTCTGCTGCTGCGAAGGTTGACCTCCATTCTACGTCTGATGAGGAGGATACCTTGGTAGCTTCTAAGGATGAAATCTCAGATTCGGACAGTATAATTTCTTTGACTGACTCTGAAGAGGTAAACTTCAGATTTAAGCTTGAACACCTCAGTGTACTGTTAAAGGAGGTACCGACTACTTTCGACGACTCCAATTCTTCTGTCGCTGTCAACCCTAAGAAATCTAGTAAAGTTAACAAATTCTATAATGTTCCTTCCCCTGTGGAAGTGTTTCCTGTCCCAGACCGTGTGTCAGAAATCATTGCACAGGAGTGGGATAAGCCAGGGATATCTTTCTCCCGTCTCCCGTTTTTAAAAAGATGTTTCCTGTTGCTGACTCCATTCAAGACTAATGGCACACAGTGCCTAAGGTAGAAGGGGCCATTTCTACTTTGGCTAAGAGAACCATGATTCCTATTGAGGATAGCTGTTCCTTTAAGGATCCCATGAACAAAAAGCTGGAGGCTTATTTAAAGAAAATGTATGTTCATCAGGGTCTACAATGGCAACCTGCAGTCTGTATTACAACAGTGGCAAGTGGGGCATCTTATTGGTGCAATGCTTTGTCAGAGTGGGTTTTAGAGAGAACTCCTTTGGAGGAGATCTGAGATAGGATTAAGGCCCTCAAACTAGCCAATTCCTTTATTTCTGATGTGAACATGCAAGTCATTAGATTGGAAGCCAAGATGTCTGGCTTCACTGTTCTAGTCCGCAGGGCTTTGTGACTGAAATCTTGGTCAGCTGATGTTACCTCCAAGTCCACGTTTCTGTTGCTACCTTACAAGGATAAGACCCTGTTTGGTCCTGGTCTGGCAGAGATAATTTCTGAAATTATGGGTGGAAAAGGGGTTCTTTCTACCACAAGACAAGAAGAATAGACCAAAGGGGCGTCAAAATTCAAATTTTCGTTCCTTTCGTAACTTCAAGGGTCAGAAGTCTTCCTCTTTCAAGCCGGAGCAATCCAAGTCCTCTTGGAGACCCAATCAGTCTTGGAATAAGGGGAAACAATCAAAGAAGCCCTCATCGAGTCTAAGCATGAAGGGTCTGCCCCCGATCCGGTACTGGATCAAGTGGGGGGCAGACTTTTCTTGTTTCAGCAAGCTTGGATACGCGATGTCCCAGACCCTTGGGCTGTGGACATAGTATCCCAGGGCTACAAAATAGACTTCAAGACTTTTCCTCCCAGGGGAAGATTCCACCTCTCAAGATTATCTGCAGACCAGGTAAATAGAGAGGCATTCTTGAACTGCGTTCAGGACCTTTCCCCCCTGGGAGTGATTGTTCCAGTTCCACTAAGGGAACAAGGTCTAGGATTTTATTCAAATCCGTTTGTGGTTCCCAGAAAAGACGGAACTTTTCGTCCAATTTCAGACCTGAAGTGTCTCAACAAATTTCTCAGGGTAACGTCCTTCAAAATGTAAACCATCCGTTCCATTCTTACTTTAGTCCAAGAGGGTCCAAGTTCATAAGGACCATAGACCTGAAGGACGCGTATCTGCATGTTCCAATCCACAGGGATCATCACAAGTTCCTGAGATTCGCTTTCCTGGATAAGCACTTTCAGTTTGTAGCTCTTCCATTTGGCCTTGCCACAGCTTCCAGAACTTTTTCAAAAGTACTGGGGGCTCTTTTGGCAGTTGTCAGGTCTCAGACAACTGCCAAACTAGCAACTAGCAAAATCTCATACGGAGATCTTGTTGTCTTTTCTTCGTTCCCACAGATGGAAAGTGAATCTGGAAAAGAGTTCCCTTGTTCCGGCTACAAGAGTGGTTTTTTTAGGGACCATCATAGATTCCATATCTATGAAGGTTTTTCGGACGGATGTCAGGAAAGCAAAAATTATCTCTTCTTGCCTCTCTCTACAGTCTACTGTCCTGCCGTCAGTAGCTCAGTACATGGAGGTAATTGGTCTGATGGTCGCCTCCATGG
Organism: Bombina bombina; assembly: GCF_027579735.1. Lineage (NCBI taxonomy): Eukaryota > Metazoa > Chordata > Amphibia > Anura > Bombinatoridae > Bombina > Bombina bombina. The sequence continues at coordinate 111,310,352 of NC_069507.1, forward strand.
ACATTGTTCCCTTTGCTCAATTCCATTTGACAGCTCTGCAGCTATGCATGCTTAGACAACAGAAATCATTCAGATCTGTCCCAGAGGATAGATCTGGACCAGTTTACAATCGTCTCTTTTGTGATGGATATCTCAGAATCATCTGTCTCAGGGAACATGCTTTCAGAGACCCTACTGGGTGATTGTGACCATGGACGCCAGCCTGCTAGGCTGGGGAGCAGTTTGGGACTCTCTAAAGGCTCAGGGCCTATGGACTCGAGAGGAGTCTTCTCTTCCGATAAATATCTTGGAGTTGAGAGCGATATTCAATGCTCTAGGGCCTGGCCTCAATTGTCTTTAGCCCGATTTATCATATTCCAGTCAGACAACATCACCTCAGTGGCTTGCATCAATCACCAGGGAGGAACTCTGAGTTCCTTGGCCATGAAGGAGGTGACTCAGATTATTCAGTGGGCGGAGATTCACAATTGTCTTCTATCTGCCATCCATATTCCAGGAGTGGACAACTGGGAGGCGGATTTCCTGAGCAGACAGACCTTTCATCCTGCGGAGTGGGCTCTCCACCCGGAAGTGTTCTCCAGGTTAACCCTCAAGTGGGGGGTGCCGGAGTTAGATCTGATGACATCTCGTCAGAATGCCAAGCTTCCAAGGTACGGTTCAAGGTCAAGAGATCCTTAGGCCGCCCTGATAGATGCCCTAGCGGTTCCTTAGGATTTCAGTCTAGCATACCTGTTTCCTCCGTTTGCTCTCCTTCCACGAGTCATTGCTCATATCAAGCAGGAGAGAGCGTCTGTAATTATAATAGCTCCTGCATAGCCTCGCAGGATCTGGTTTGCAGACCTAGTAAAGATGTCATCTCTTCCTCCTTGGAGGTTACCTCTGAGGAAGGACCTTCTAACTCAGGGTCCTTTCCTCCATCCAAATCTTGTTTCTCTGAAGCTGACTGCATGGAGATTGAACGCTTAGTTCTGGCCAAGCGTGTTTTTTCTGAGTCAGTTATTGATACCATGCTTCAGGCTCGCAAGCCTGTTACTCGAAAAATAAAGGTAATAAGGTATGGCGTAAATACCTATATTGGTGTTAATCGAAAAGGCTTCTCTTGAAATAGGGTCAGGATTCCTAGAATGTTGTCTTTTCTCCAGGAAGTTATGGAGATAGGGTTGTCAGTCAGTTCTCTGAAGGGTCAGATTTCTGCACTGTCTCTTCTTCTACACAAACGTCTGGTGTATGTGCCAGATGTTCAATCTTTTTGTCAGGCTCTGGTTAGAATCAGGCATGTGTTTAAATCTGTTGCTACTCCTTGGAGCTTGTTCTTAGAATTTTGCAGCAGGCTCTGTTTGAGCCGATGCATTCTGTAGATATTAAGTTATCTTGGAAAGTTTTGTTCCTTATTGCTATTTCCTCTGCTCGTAGAGTTTCGGAACTCTCGGCTTTACAGTGTGATTCCCTTACCTTGTTTTTCATGCGGATAAGGTGGTTCTTCGTACTAAATTGGGGTTTCTCCCTAAGGTGGTTTCGGATAGAAATATTAATCTGGAAATTGTTCTTCCTTCTCTTTGTCCTAATCCTTCTCAAAAGGTACATTTGTTGCATAACTTGGATGTTGTGCGTGCTTTAAAATTCTATTTACAAGCTACTAAGGATTTTTGCCAGTCTTCTGCCCTGTTTGCTTCTCAGGAAAGCATAGGGGTTAGAAGGCGACTTGGTCCTCTCTGCATACTTTTTTCCAAATTCTAAAAATGTGATACTTTTGCCTCGGCTGAGGCTTCCTTTGGGACAAAGGTTCTTCAAGCGGTGGTGCCTTCTGTTTAGGTCCGCCTGTCTTATTCTCCCTCCCTGTTCATTCCGTGTCCTCTAGCGTGGGTATTGGTTCCCACTAGTAATTGGAATGACGTTGTGGACTCTCCATGTCTTCGGAAAGAAAACAAAATTTATGCTTACCTGATAAATTTATTTCCGGACATGGAGAGTCCACGATCCCACCCTTTAGATTAGACAGTAAATTTTACTTGTTATCTTCTTTTTCCATTTCCCTTCGGCTGAATGACTGGGGGTTATGGGTAAGGGAAGTGACACTTAACAGCTTTGCTGTGGTGCTCTTTGCCTCCTCCTGCTGGCCAGGAGTGAATATCCCACTAGTAATTGGAATGACGTTGTGGACTCTCCATGTCCGGAAAGAAAGAAATTTATCAGGTAAGCATACATTTTGTTTTTCTTTGTATTTTATTTAACATGTATTAGTTTGCTTTGTGACAACAGTGGGTAATGTTTACCTATGATACATCATTTACTTTTAAATTTAATATCTGGATAATATATTTGTTTTTTATATATTTTTTTTTAAATTTGCTCACTTCATATTTTAGTATAGGTCTGATTATACAGTGATCTTATTTAGACTACTACCACTCTTTATTCTTCCTATTTAAATGGGCAGTAAACAATTTGAGATTGTAATATAAAATGCTTAGTTATGCATAGTAAAACAAAGTAGCAATATACTTTCATTATGTATTTTGCCCCTTTATCTGTAGTTTTTAAGTCTGAAATTCTGGATTTTTCAGTCCTGAAAACTGAAAGAGCACATGGCAAACTTTGCAAGCCTAACCTTGCTACATATCTCTCCCTAATTTTCAGTGTCTATATTTCCTTCTGAAGCCAATCAAAGGATGTTGTTAACACAAAGACAATAGCAAGTCCAGTTGTTTGCAGACTCACGTCTGGATTGGCTTAGATAATCTAAAAATATTATCAACAGATTTTAAAAACACTAGGAATTGCCATCACTAAAAATAAATAGGAATTACCATCACTAAAAATAAATAGGAATTGCCATCACTAAAAATAAATAGGAATTACCATCACTAAAAATAAATAGGAATTTTAGTCATCACTTTATTAATTCCATGCCACGGCCCCCTTTGCTAAACTCTGCAGCTCTGGCCGCCCACAGCACAACGCTCTTTTTCTTTCAATGTAGTGACATTTCTATATCTAAACCAATAGTCATGCTAGCTATATGGCACTGTTCTGTATGCTAGCACAGATATTGGTTTAGAAGTGGAATATTAGCACACTTTTTTATAAAGTGATGACTGAAAGTCCTATTTATTTTTAGTGATTGTAAAGATTTTGAAATGTTCTGCTTTACCCTCACTTCAAATATTTGCTTGTTTTCTTTCATTCTGTGAAAAGGGAGATATTTGAGTCTGTAATATCCAAAAGAAAGACATTTTCTTTCATGTAATTGGCAAGAGTCCATGAGCTAGTGACGTATGGGATATACATTCCTACCAGGAGGGGCAAAGTTTCCCAAACCTCAAAATGCCTATAAATACACCCCCCACTACACCCACAATTCACTTTTACAAACTTTGCCTCCTATGGAGGTGGTGAAGTAAGTTTGTGCTAGATTTCTACGTTGATATGCGCTTCTCAGCATGCTGAAGCCCGGTTCCTCTCAGAGTGCAGTAAATGACAGAGGGATGTGAAGGGAGTATTACCTATTGAATGCAATGGTCATCCTAACGGGGATCTATTTCATAGGTTCTCTGTTATCGGTCGTAGAGATTCATCTCCTACCTCCCTTTTCAGATCGACGATATACTCTTATATACCATTACCTCTACTGATTCTCGTTTCAGTACTGGTTTGGCTGTCTACTTTATGTAGATGAGTGTATTTTGGTAAGTATGTTTTCTTTTACTTATGACACTCTCATCTATGGTTTGGCACTTTATATGTAAAGTTCTAAATATATGTTTTATACTTATATTTGCCAGGATTCAGGTTAATCAGTATATTTCCTTCTTACAGACTGTCAGTTTCATTTTGGGAAATGCATATGAAAAAATTATTTCTTACCTGAAAATTTTTCAAATTGACTTTCTTTTCTAAATTGCGGGCTGTTAGGCTCGCGGGAGCGCAAAATGCTATAATTTATTGCGTCATTTTTGGCGCAAGAATTACGTTTGTTGACGTAATGATGTCATTTCCGGCGTCTTAGTTGGCGCAGAGAGTTTTCACATAGTTGCGTCATCTATGACGCTCGTGTTGTTGCAGATGTTTTTGGCGCCAAAAAATATTTTGTCAGTTGGGCGTCATACTTGGCGCCAGATATTTTTACATTACTTAAGTCATTATTTCTTTTTGCTTCTGGTTTCCAGAGGCTTATTCTATTTGCATTTTCTCTTGTTAAGTGTAGTCAGTCCACGGGTCATCCATTACTTATGGGATTATATCTCTTCCCCAACAGGAAGTTGCAAGAGGATCACCCAAGCAGAGCTGCTATATAGCTCCTCCCCTCACATGTCATATCCAGTCATTCTCTTACAACCTAACTAAAGATAGGTCGTTGTGAGAGGTCTGTGGTGTTTTTAAACTTAGTTTATTTCTTCAATCAAAAGTTTGTTATTTTAAATGGCACCGGAGTGTGCTGTTTGTTTCTCAGGCAGCATTAGAAGAAGAATCTGCCTGCGTTTTCTATGATCTTAGCAGACGTAACTAAGATCCACTGGCTGTTCTCGCACATTCTGAGGAGTGAGGTAACTTCAGAAAAGGGGAATAGCATGCAGGGCCCCCCTGCAAACAAGGTATGTGCAGTAAATTATTTTTCTAAGCAATGGAATTGAATGAGAAATTACTGCTGATACCAATGTAATGTAAGTTCAGCCTTAAATGCAGTGGTAGCGACTGGTATTAGGCTGATGAGTGTGTGTACACTGAAGTATTTTTCTAGGGAATGGAATTTGACTCAGAAAATACTGTTAATACTGAAGTAATGTATGAGCCTTAACTGCAGTAAAAGCGACTGTTAGCAGGCTTATTAATAACACTTCATAACTTTTAAAATGTATGTTCAAAACGTTTACTGGCATGTTAATCGTTTTTTGTGAGGTACTTGGTGATAAAACTTATTGGGGCATGATTTTTACCACATGGCTAACTTTTGTTTCTGCATAGAAACAGTTAACTGAGCTTCCCCACTGTTGTAATATGAGTGGGAGGGGCCTATTTTAGCGCTTTTTTGCGCAGTAAAAATTCAGTCACAATCTTCATACTTCATCCTCCATGATCCAGCACGTCTCTAGAGAGCTCAGGGGTCTTCAAAATTCATTTTGAGGGAGGTAATCAGTCACAGCAGACCTGTGACAGTGTGTTTGACTGTGATAAAAACGTTAATTATTAAATTGTTATCCGTTTTTGGGTATTAAGGGGTTAATCATCCATTTGCTGGTGGGTGCAATCCTTTGCTAACTTAATACATTTACTGTGAAAATTTGGTTGCTATAACTAATTTGGTTCATTGTTATTTCAACTGTGACAGCTTTGTGTGCTTCTTAAAGGCACAGTAGCGTTTTTTATTTTGCTTGTAAATTTATTTGAAAAGTATTTTCCAAGCTTGCTAGTCTCATTGCTAGTCTGTTTAAACATGTCTGACACAGATGAATCTGTTTGTTCACTATGTATGAAGGCCAATGTGGAGCCCCATAGAAAGTTGTGTACTAAATGCATTGATGTAACTTTAAATAAAAGTCAGTCTTTACATGTAAAGAAATTATCACCAGACAACGAGGGGGAAGTTATGCCGACTAACTCTCCTCACGTGTCAGTACCTTCGCCTCCCGCTCAGGAGGTGCGTGATTTTGTGGCGCCAAGTACATCAGGGAGGCCCTTACAAATCACTTTGCAAGACATGGCTACTGTTATGACAGAAGTATTATCTAAATTGCCAGAATTAAGAGGCAAGCGTGATAGCTCTGGGTTAAGGACAGAGCGCGCTGATGATGTGAGAGCCATGTCCGATACTGCGTCACAGTTTGCAGAACATGAAGACGGAGAGCTTCATTCTGTGGGTGACGGATCTGATCCAGGGAGACTGGATTCAGAGATTTCTAATTTTAAATTTAAGCTTGAGAACCTCCGCATATTGCTAGGGGAGGTATTAGCGGCTCTGAATGATTGTAACACGGTTGCAATTCCAGAAAAATTATGTAGGTTGGATAGATACTATGCGGTACCGGTGTGTACTGACGTGTTAACTATACCTAAAAGGCTTACAGAGATTATTAGCAAGGAGTGGGATAAACCCGGTGTGCCTTTTTCCCCTCCTCCCATATTTAGGAAAATGTTTCCTATAGACGCCACCACACGAGACTTATGGCAGACGGTCCCTAAGGTGGAGGGAGCAGTTTCTACTTTAGCTAAGCGTACCACTATCCCGGTGGAGGATAGTTGTGCCTTTTCAGATCCAATGGATAAAAAATTAGAAGGTTACCTTAAGAAAATGTTTGTTCAACAAGGTTTTATCTTACAGCCCCTTGCATGCATTGCGCCTGTCACTGCTGCGGCGGCATTCTGGTTTGAGTCTCTGGAAGAGGCCATTCGCACAGCTCCATTGGATGAAATTATGAACAAGCTTAAAGCACTTAAGCTAGCTAACGCATTTGTTTCTGATGCCGTCGTACATTTAACACAAACTTACGGCTAAGAACTCCGGATTCGCCATCCAAGCGCGCAGAGCGCTATGGCTTAAATCCTGGTCAGCTGACGTGACTTCTAAATCTAAATTGCTTAATATTCCTTTCAAAGGGCAGACCTTATTCGGGCCCGGCTTGAAAGAAATTATCGCTGACATTATGGGAGGTAAGGGCCATGCTCTGCCTCAGGACAGGGCCAAACCAAAGGCCAAACAGTCTAATTTTCGTGCCTTTCGTAACCTCAAGGCAGGAGCAGCATCAACTTCCTCCGCTCCAAAACAGGAAGGAGCTGTTGCTCGTTACAGACAGGGCTGGAAAACTAACCAGTCCTGGAACAAGGGCAAGCAGGCCAGAAAACCTGCTGCTGCCCCTAAGACAGCATGAAGAGAGGGCCCCCTATCCGGAAACGGATCTAGTGGGGGGCAGACTTTCTCTCTTCGCCCAGGCTTGGGCAAGAGATGTCCAGGATCCCTGGGCGTTGGAGATGATATCTCAGGGATATCTTCTGGACTTCAAAGCTTCTCCTCCACAAGGGAGATTTCATCTTTCAAGGTTATCAGCAAACCAAATAAAGAAAGAGGCGTTTCTACACTGTGTACAAGACCTCTTACTAATGGGGGTGATCCACCCAGTTCCGCGGACGGAACACGGGCAAGGATTCTATTCAAATCTGTTTGTGGTTCCCAAGAAAGAACCTTCAGACCAATCTTGGACTTAAAAATCCTAAACAAATTCCTAAGAGTTCCATCATTCAAAATGGAAACTATTCGAACCATCCTACATATGATCCAAGAGGGTCAGTACATGACCACTGTGGACTTAAAAGATGCCTACCTTCACATACCGATTCACAAGGATCATTATCGGTACCTAAGATTTGCCTTCCTAGACAGGCATTACCAGTTTGTAGCTCTTCCCTTCGGGTTAGCTACGGCTCCAAGAATCTTTACATAGGTTCTGGGCTCACTTCTGGCGGTACTAAGACCGCGAGGCATAGCGGTGGCTCCGTACCTAGACGACATTCTGATACAAGCGTCAAGTTTTCAAACTGCCAAGTCTCATACAGAGATTGTTCTGGCATTTCTGAGGTTGCATGGGTGGAAGGTGAACGTGGAAAAGAGTTCTCTATTACCACTCACAAGGGTTCCCTTCCTAGGGACTCTTATAGATTCTGTAGAGATGAAAATTTACCTGACGGAGGCCAGGTTATCAAAACTTCTAAATGCTTGCCGTGCCCTTCATTCCATTCCACACCCGTCAGTAGCTCAGTGCATGGAAGTAATCGGCTTAATGGTAACGGCAATGGACATAGTACCATTTGCGCGCCTGCATCTCAGACCGCTGCAATTGTGCATGCTAAGTCAGTGGAATGGGGATTACTCAGATTTGTCCTCTCTACTAAATCTGGATCAAGAGACCAGAGATTCTCTTCTATGGTGGCTTTCTCGGCCCCACCTGTCCAAGGGGATGACCTTTCGCAGGCCAGATTGGACGATTGTAACAACAGACGCCAGCCTTCTAGGTTGGGGCGCAGTCTGGAATTCCCTGAAGGCTCAGGGATCATGGACTCAGGAGGAGAAACTCCTCCCAATAAATATTCTGGAGTTAAGAGCAATATTCAATGCTCTTCTAGCTTGGCCTCAGTTAGCAACTCTGAGGTTCATCAGATTTCAGTCGGACAACATCACGACTGTGGCTTACATCAATCATCAAGGGGGAACCAGGAGTTTCCTAGCGATGTTGGAAGTCTCAAAGATAATTCGCTGGGCAGAGTTTCACTCTTGCCACCTGTCAGCGATCTACATCCCAGGCGTGGAGAACTGGGAGGCGGATTTTCTAAGTCGCCAGACTTTTCATCCGGGGGAGTGGGAACTTCATCCGGAGGTCTTCGCTCAACTGATTCATCGTTGGGGCAAACCAGATCTGGATCTCATGGCGTCTCTCGCCAGAATGCCAAGCTTCCTTGTTACGGATCCAGGTCCAGGGACCCGGGAGCGGTGCTGATAGATGCTCTGACAGCCCCTTGGGTCTTCAACATGGCTTATGTGTTTCCACCATTTCCGATGCTTCCTCGACTGATTGCCAAGATCAAACAGGATAGAGCATCGGTGATTCTGATAGCGCCTGCGTGGCCACGCAGGACCTGGTATCCAGACCTAGTGGACATGTCGTCCTGTCCACCATGGTCTCTGCCTCTGAGGCAGGACCTTCTAATTCAGGGTCCTTTCAACCATCCAAATCTTATTTCTCTGAGGCTGACTGCATGGAGATTGAACGCTTGATTCTATCAAAGCGTGGCTTCTCGGAGTCGGTTATTGATACCTTAATACAGGCTAGGAAACCTGTTACCAGAAGAATTTACCATAAGATATGGCGTAAATATTTATATTGGTGCGAATCCAAGAGTTACTCATGGAGTAAGGTTAGGATTCCTAGGATATTGTCTTTTCTACAAGAGGGTTTAGAAAAGGGCTTATCCGCTAGTTCATTAAAGGGACAGATTTCTGCTCTGTCTAGTCTTCTACACAAGCGTCTGGCAGAAATTACAGACGTTCAGGCTTTTTGTCAGGCTTTGGCTAGGATTAAGCCTGTGTTTAAGACTGTTGCTCCGCCGTGGAGCTTAAACTTAGTTCTTAACGTTCTGCAAGGCGTTCCATTTTAACCCCTTCATTCCATTGATATCAAGCTGTTATCATGGAAAGTTCTGTTTTTGATGGCTATTTCCTCGGCTCGAAGAGTCTCTGAGTTATCTGCCTTACATTGTGATTCTCCTTATCTGATTTTTCATTCAAACAAGGTAGTTCTGCGTACTAAACCTGGGTTCTTACCTAAGGTAGTTTCTAAGAGGAATATCAATCAAGAGATTGTTGTTCCATCATTGTGTCCTAACCCTTCTTCAAAGAAGGAACGACTTTTGCATAATCTGGACGTAGTCCGTGCCCTGAAGTTCTATTTGCAGGCAACTAAAGATTTTCGTCAAACTTCTTCCCTGTTTGTCGTTTATTCTGGACAGAGGAGAGGTCAAAAGGCTTCGGCTACCTCTCTCTCCTTTTGGCTTCGTAGCATAATACGTTTAGCCTATGAGACTGCTGGACAGCAGCCTCCTGAAAGAATTACAGCTCATTCTACTAGAGCTGTGGCTTCCACCTGGGCCTTTAAAAATGAGGCCTCTGTTGAACAGATTTGCAAGGCTGCGACTTGGTCTTCACTTCACACCTTTTCAACATTTTACAAATTTGACACTTTTGCTTCTTCGGAGGCTATTTTTGGGAGAAAGGTACTTCAGGCAGTGGTTCACTCCGTTTAAAGTTCCTGCCTTGTCCCTCCCTTCATCCGTGTACTTTAGCTTTGGTATTGGTATCCCATAAGTAATGGATGACCCGTGGACTGACTACACTTAACAAGAGAAAACATAATTTATGCTTACCTGATAAATTTATTTCTCTTGTAGTGTAGTCAGTCCACGGCCCGCCCTGTCTTTTAAGGCAGATCTAAATGTTAATTAAAGGGACACTGTACCCAAAAAAATTCTTTCATGATTCAGATAGAGCAAGCAATTTTAAGCAACTTTCTAATTTACTCCTATTATCAAATCTTCTTTATTATCTTGGTATCTTTATTTTAAATGCAAGAATATTAGTTTAGATGCCGGCCCATTTTTGGTGAACAACCTAGGTTGTCCTTGCTGATTGGTGGATAAATTCATCCACCAATCAAAAACTGCTGTCCAGAGTGCTGAACCAAGAAAAAAGCTTAGATGCCTTCTTTTTCATATAAAGATAGCAAGAGAACGAAGAAAAATTGATAATAGGAGTAAATTAGAAAGTTGCTTAAAATTGCATGCTCTATCTGAATCACAAAATAATTTTTTTGGGTACAGTGTCCCTTTAAACTCCAGTCACCACTGCACCCTATGGTTTCTCCTTTCTAGTCTTGTTTTGGTCGAATGACTGGATATGACGTGAGGAGAGGAGCTATATAGCAGCTCTGCTTGGGTGATCCTCTTGCAACTTCCTGTTGGGGAAGAGATATAATCCCATAAGTAATGGATGACCCGTGGACTGACTACACTACAAGAGAAATAAATTTATCAGGTAAGCATAAATTATGTTTTTCCCATTCCAGAAACTGTCATATAAGGAAATTGATAATTTTGCTTTATATGTTGTTTTTTTCTATTACATATTGCAAGATGTCTCAAGCTGACCCTGTTTCAGAATCTACTACTGGAATCCTGCTGCCTGATGTTGGTTCTACCAAAGCTAAGTGCATTTATTGTAAACTTGTGGTAACTGTTCCTCCGGCTGTAGTTTGTGTTAGTTGTCATGATAAACTTTCAAAAGCAGACAATATTTCAACATCGAATGTTCAGGATATTCCTGTTAATGTGTGAGAATTTGTTTCTAATTCTATTCAGAAGGCCCTGTCTGTTATACCACCTTCTAATAAACGTAAAAGGTCTTTTAAAACTTCTCATAAATTCGATGAATTTTTAAATGACCGACAGCATTCTGATTTATCTATCTCTGATGAGGATCTATCTGGTTCAGAAGATTCTGCCTCACATATTGACACTGACAAAACTTCATATTTATTTAAAATGGAGTATATTCGTTCTTTATTAAAAGAGGTGTTGATTGCTTTAGATATGGAGGAGATTCTTGATATTAAAACCAGTAAACGTTTAAATTAGGTTTTTAAACCTCATGTAGTTATTCCAGAGGTTTTTCCAGTTCCTGATGCTATTTCAGATGTAATTTCTAGGGAATGGAATAGTCTGGGTACTTCATTTACTCCTTCTTCAAGGTTTAAGAAACTGTACCTTTTGCAGAGTTTTGGGAAAAGATCCCCAAAGTTGATGGGGCTATCTCTACTCTTGCAAAGCGTACTACTATTCCTACGGCAGATAGTACTTCTTTTAAAGATCTTTTAGCTAGGAAGCTTGAATCTTATCTAAGGAAGGCTTATTTATGTTCAGGTCATCTTCTTAGGCCTGCTATTTCTTTGGCTGATGTTGCTGCGGCTTCATCTTTTTGGTTGGAAACTTTAGCGCAACAAGTACCAGATCCTAATGTGTATAGCATTGTTAAGCTAATTCAACATGCTAATAATTTCATTTGTGATGCCATTTTTTATATCATTAGAATTGATGTCAGGTATATGTCTTTAGCTAGAAGAGCTTTATGGCTTAAATCTTGGAATGTGGATATGACTTCTAAGTCAACGTTGCTATCTCTTTCTTTCCAAGGTAATAAATTATTTGGTTCTCAGTTGGATTCTATTATTTCAATTGTCACTGGGGGAAAGGGAGCCTTCTTGCCTCAGGATAAAAAATCTAAGGGTAAATTTAGGGCTGCTAACCGTTTTCGTTCCTTTCGTCAGAATAAGGAACAGAAACCTGACCCTTCCCCTAAAGGAACGGTTTCCAATTGGAAGCCTTCTCCAGTCTGGCATAAATCCAAGCCTTTTAGGAAATCAAAATCAGCTCCCAAGTCTGCATGAAGGTGCGGCCCTCATTCCAGCGCAGCTGGTAGGGGGCAGACTAAGATTTTTCAAAGATTTGTGGATCAATTCAATCCAAAATCATTGGATCCAGAACATTGTTTCTCCAACATTGGTGTGTCCGGTCCACGGCGTCATCCTTACTTGTGGGATATTCTCTTCCCCAACAGGAAATGGCAAAGAGTCCCAGCAAAGCTGGCCATATAGTCCCTCCTAGGCTCCGCCCACCCCAGTCATTCTCTTTGCCGTTGCACAGGCAACATCTCCACGGAGATGGTTAAGAGTTTTTTGGTGTTTAAATGTAGTTTTTATTCTTCTATCAAGTGTTTGTTATTTTAAAATAGTGCTGGTATGTACTATTTACTCTGAAACAGAAAAGGATGAAGATTTCTGTTTGTAAGAGGAAGATGATTTTAGCAGACAGTAACTAAAATCGATTGCTGTTTCCACATAGGACTGTTGAGATGAAGTAACTTCAGTTGGGGGAAACAGTTAGCAGACTTTTTCTGCTTAAGGTATGACTAGCCATATTTCTAACAAGACTGTGTAATGCTGGAAGGCTGTCATTTCCCCTCATGGGGACCGGTAAGCCATTTTCTTAGTCAAACAAACAGAATAAAGGGCTTAATATGGGCTAAAAAACTGGTAGTCATTTTTATGGGCTAAATCGATTGCTTTATTTGGGCATATTATTCAGATTTAGGCTAACAATTGGCAATTATAATCTTGGGGAACGCTTATAAAACGGCAGGCACTGTGTTAGACACCTTTTTCAGTCAGGGGGCCTTTCTAGTTATAGACTGAGCCTCATTTTCGCGCCATTAATGCACAGTTGTTTTTTGAGAGCAGGGCATGCAGATGCATGTGTGAGGATCTAAAAATCACTGAAAAAGCTTCTAGAAGGCGTCATTTGGTATCGTATTCCCCTAAGGGCTTGGTTGGGTCTTAGCAAAGACTATAGCTGGGACTGTATAGGGGTTAAATTTAAAAACGGCTCCGGTTCCGTTATTTTAAGGGTTAAAGCTCTGAAATTTGGTGTGCAATACTTTTAAGGCTTTAGGACACTGTGATTTTGGTAATTTTTGAACGATTCCTTCATACTTTTTCACATATTCAGTAATAAAGTGTTTTCTGTTTGAAATTTAAAGTGACAGTGACGGTTTTATTTTAAAACGTTTTTTGTGCTTTGTTGACAAGTTTAAGCCTGTTTAACATGTCTGTACCTTCAGATAAGCTATGTTCTATATGTATGAAAGCCAATGTGTCTCCCCATTTAAATTTATGTGATAATTGTGCCATAGCATCCAAACAAAGTAAGGACAGTACTGCCACAGATAATGATATTGCCCAAGATGATTCCTCAAATGAGGGGAGTAAACATGATACTACATCATCTCCTACTGTGTCTACACCAGTTTTGCCCATGCAGGAGGCCCCTAGTACATCTAGTGCGCCAATACTTATTACCATGCAACAATTAACGGCTGTAATGGATAACTCCATAGCAAATCTTTTATCCAAAATGCCTACTTATCAGAGAAAGCGCGATTGCTCTGTTTTAAACACTGAAGAGCAAGAGGGCGCTGATGATAATTGTTCTGTCATACCCTCACACCAATCTGAAGGGACCATGAGGGAGGTTTTGTCTGATGGAGAAATCTCAGATTCAGGAAAAATTTCTCATCAAGCTGAACCTGATGTTGTGACATTTAAATTTAAATTAGAACATCTCCGCGCACTGCTTAAGTAGGTGTTATCTACTCTGGATGATTGTGACAATTTGGTCATTCCAGAGAAATTATGCAAGATGGACAAGTTCCTAGAGGTTCCGGTGCCCCCCAACGCTTTTCCTATACCCAAGCGGGTGGCGGACATAGTAAATAAGGAGTGGGAAAAGCCCGGCATACCTTTTGTTCCCCCCCCTATATTTAAGAAATTATTTCCTATGGTCGACCCCAGAAAGGACTTATGGCAGACAGTCCCCAAGGTCGAGGGGGCAGTTTCTACTCTAAACAAACGCACTACTATTCCTATCGAAGATAGTTGTGCTTTCAAAGATCCTATGGATAAAAAATTGGAAGGTTTGCTTAAAAAGATTTTTGTACAGCAAGGCTACCTTCTACAACCAATTTCATGCATTGTTCCTGTCACTACGGCAGCGTGGTTCTGGTTCGAGGAACTAGAAAAGTCGCTCAGTAGAGAAACTCCATATGAGGAGGTTATGGACAGAGTTCACACACTTAAATTGGCTAACTCTTTTATTTTAGATGCCGCTTTGCAATTAGCTAGATTAGCGGCGAAAAATTCAGGGTTTGCTATCGTGGCGCGCAGAGCGCTTTGGCTAAAGTCTTGGTCAGCGGATGTGTCATCCAAGACAAAATTGCTTAACATCCCTTTCAAAGGTAAAACTTTATTTGGACCAGAATTGAAAGAGATTATTTCAGACATCACTGGGGGAAAGGGCCACGCCCTTCCACAGGATAGGTCTTTTAAGGCTAAAAATAAGCCTAATTTTCGTCCCTTTCGCAGAAACGGACCAGCCTCTAATTCTGCATCCTCTAAGCAAGAGGGTAATGCCTCACAACCCAAACCAGCCTGGAAACCAATGCAAGGCTGGAACAAGGGTAAGCAGGCCAAGAAGCCTGCCACTGTTAACAAAACAGCATGAAGGAGTAGCCCTCGATCCGGGACCGGATCTAGTGGGGGGCAGACTCTCTCTCTTTGCTCAGGCTTGGGCAAGAGATGTTCAGGATCCTTGGGCGCTAGAAATAGTTTCTCAAGGTTATCTCCTGGAATTCAAGGAACTACCCCCAAGGGGAAGGTTCCACAAGTCTCCAATCTGTTCGTAGTTCCCAAAAAAGAGGGAACGTTCAGACCAATTTTGGATTTGAAGATCCTAAACAAATTTCTCAGGGTACCATCGTTCAAAATGGAAACTATTCGAACGATTCTACCCACCATCCAGGAAAGTCAATTTATGACTACCGTGGATCTAAAGGATGCGTACCTACATATTCCTATCCACAAAGAACATCATCAGTTCCTAAGGTTCGCTTTTCTGGACAAGCATTACCAGTTTGTGGCCCTCCCATTCGGATTAGCCACTGCTCCAAGGATTTTCACAAAGGTGCTAGGGTCCCTTCTAGCGGTTCTAAGACCAAGGGGGCATTGCAGTAGTACCTTACTTGGACGACATTCTAATACAAGCGTCGTCCCTGTCAAAAGCAAAGGCTCATACGGACATCGTTCTAGCCTTTCTCAGATCTCACGGATGGAAGGTGAACAAAGAAAAAAGTTCTCTGTCCCCGTCAACAAGAGTTCCCTTCTTGGGAACAATAATAGATTCCTTAGAAATGAGGATTTTTCTGACAGAGGTCAGAAAATCAAAACTTCTAAGCTCTTGTCTAGTGCTTCATTCTGTTCCTCGTCCTTCCATAGTGCAGTGCATGGAAGTAGTAGGATTGATGGTTGCAACAATGGACATAGTTCCTTTTGCACGAATTCATCTAAGACCATTACAACTGTGCATGCTCAAACAGTGGAATGGGGATTATACAGACTTGTCTCCAATGATTCAAGTAGATCAAAAGACCAGAGATTCACTCCGTTGGTGGCTGACCCTGGACCATCTGTCCCAGGGAATGAGCTTCCGCAGGCCAGAGTGGGTCATTGTCACGACCGACGCCAGTCTAGTGGGCTGGGGCGCGGTCTGGGAATCCCTGAAAGCTCAGGGTCTATGGTCTCGGGAAGAGTCTCTTCTCCCGATAAACATTCTGGAACTGAGAGCGATATTCAATGCTCTCAGAGCTTGGCCTCAACTAGCAAAGGCCAAATTCATAAGGTTCCAATCAGACAACATGACGACTGTTGCATATATCAATCATCAGGGGGGAACAAAGAGTTCCCTGGCGATGAAAGAAGTGACCAAAATAATTCAATGGGCGGAGGATCACTCCTGCCACTTGTCTGCGATCCACATCCCAGGAGTGGAAAATTGGGAAGCGGATTTTCTGAGTCGTCAGACATTCCATCCGGGGGAGTGGGAACTCCATCCGGAAATCTTTGCCCAAATAACTCAATTATGGGGCATTCCAGACATGGATCTGATGGCGTCTCGTCAGAACTTCAAGGTTCCTTGCTACGGGTCCAGATCCAGGGATCCCAAGGCGACTCTAGTAGATGCACTAGTAGCACCTTGGACCTTCAACCTAGCTTATGTATTCCCACCGTTTCCTCTCATTCCCAGGCTGGTAGCCAGGATCAATCAGGAGAGGGCCTCGGTGATCTGATAGCTCCTGCGTGGCCACGCAGGACTTTGTATGCAGACCTGGTGAATATGTCATCGGCTCCACCATGGAAGCTACCTTTGAGACAGGACCTTCTTGTTCAGGGTCCATTCGAACATCCAAATCTGGTCTCCCTCCAACTGACGGCTTGGAGATTGAACGCTTGATTCTATCAAAGCGTGGGTTTTCAGATTCTGTTATAGATACTCTGGTTCAGGCCAGAAAACCTGTGACTAGAAAAATTTACCATAAAATATGGAAAAAATATATCTGTTGGTGTGAATCCAAAGGATTCCCATGGAATAAGATAAAAATTCCTAAGATTCTCTCCTATCTACAAGAAGGTTTGGAGAAAGGATTATCTGCAAGTTCTCTAAAGGGACAGATCTCTGCTTTATCTGTCTTACTACACAAAAGACTGGCAGCTGTGCCAGATGTTCAAGCTTTTGTTCAGGCTCTGGTTAGGATCAAGCCTGTTTACAGACCTTTGACTCCTCCCTGGAGTCTAAATCTAGTTCTTTCAGTTCTTCAAGGGGTTCCGTTTAAACCTTTACATTCCATAGATATTAAGTTACTATCTTGGAAAGTTTTGTTTTTAGTTGCAATTTCTTCTGCTAGAAGAGTTTCAGAGTTATCTGCTCTGCAGTGTTCTCCGCCCTATCTGGTGTTCCATGCAGATAAGGTGGTTTTGCGTACTAAGCCTGGTTTTCTTCCTAAAGTTGTTTCTAACAAAAATATTAACCAGGAGATAGTTGTACCTTCTTTGTGTCCGAATCCAGTTTCAAAGAAGGAACGTTTGTTACACAATTTGGACGTTGTCCGTGCTCTAAAGTTCTATTTAGAGGCTACTAAAGATTTCAGACAAACATCTTCCTTGTTTGTTGTTTATTCTGGTAAAAGGAGAGGTCAAAAAGCGACTTCTACCTCTCTTTCCTTTTGGCTTAAAAGTATTATCCGATTGGCTTATGAGACTGCCGGACGGCAACCTCCTGAAAGAATCACAGCTCACTCCACTAGGGCTGTGGCTTCCACATGGGCCTTCAAGAACGAGGCTTCTGTTGACCAGATATGTAAGGCAGCGACTTGGTCTTCACTGCACACTTTTGCCAAATTTTACAAATTTGATATTTTTGCTTCTTCGGAGGCTATTTTGGGGAGAAAGGTTTTGCAAGCTGTGGTGCCTTCCGTTTAGGTAACCTGATTTGCTCCCTCCCTTCATCCGTGTCCTAAACCTTTGGTATTGGTTCCCACAAGTAAGGATGACGCCGTGGACCGGACACACCAATGTTGGAGAAAACAGAATTTATGCTTACCTGATAAATTACTTTCTCCAACGGTGTGTCCGGTCCACGGCCCGCCCTGGTTTTTTAATTAGGTCTGATGAATTATTTTCTCTAACTACAGTCACCACGGTACCATATGGTTTCTCCTATATATATTTCCTCCTGTCCGTCGGTCGAATGACTGGGGTGGGCGGAGCCTAGGAGGGACTATATGGCCAGCTTTGCTGGGACTCTTTGCCATTTCCTGTTGGGGAAGAGAATATCCCACAAGTAAGGATGACGCCGTGGACCGGACACACCGTTGGAGAAAGTAATTTATCAGGTAAGCATAAATTCTGTTTTCGCAAGGGTACAGAATAGGTTTCAAGGTAAGACCGCCTGTGAGAAGTTTCTTTCTCTCACGCATTCCAGTGAACCCAGTAAAAGCTCAGGCTTTCCTGAAGTGTGTTTCAGACCTGGAGTTATCCGGGGTAATTGTGCCAGTTCCCTTTCCGGAACGGGGTCGGGGGTTTTATTCAAATCTGTTCATTGTTCCAAAGAAAGAGAATTCTTTCAGACCAGTTCTGGATCTAAATATTTTGAATCGTTATGTAAGAATACCAACATTCAAAATGGTGACTATAAGGACTATTCTGCCTTTTGTTCAGCAAGGGCATTATATGTCCACAATAGATTTACAGGATGCATATCTTCATATTCCGGTTCATCCAGATCACTTTCAGTTTCTGAGATTCTCTTTTCTAGACAAGCATTACCAATTTGTTGCTCTTCCATTTGGCCTAGCAACAGCTCCAAGGATCTTTTCAAAGGTTCTCGGTGCCCTACTCTCTGTAATGAGAGAGCGGGGTATTGCGGTGTTTCCTTATTTGGACGATATTTTGGTACTTGCTCAGTCTTTACATTCTGCAGAATCTCACACGAATCAACTAATGTTGTTTCTTCAAAGACATGGTTGGAGGATCAATTTACCAAAATGTTCCTTGATTCCTCAGACAAGGGTAACCTTTTTAGGATTCCAAATAGATTCAGTATCCATGACTTTGTCTGTAACAGACAAAAGACGTCTGAAATTGGTTTCAGCTTGTCGGAACCTTCAGTCTCAGTCATTCCCTTCAGTAGCTATGTGCATGGAGGTTTTAGGTCTCATGACTGCAGCATCGGACGCAATCCCCTTTGCTCGTTTTCACATGAGACCTCTTCAGCTTTGTATGCTGAGCCAATGGTGCAGGGATTATACAAAGATATCACAATTAATATCCTTAAATCCCAATGTTCGACTATCTCTGACTTGGTGGTTAGATCACCATCGTTTAGTTCAGGGGGCCTCTTTTGTTCGTCCAACCTGGACTGTGATTACAACAGATGCAAGTCTTTCGG
>NC_069507.1:111329311-111466811 GCF_027579735.1 Bombina bombina
CGTATGCGGATCTTGTCCGGATGGCCTCTTGCCAACCGTGGACTCTTCCGTTAAGACCAGACCTTCTGTCACAAGGTCCTTTTTTCCATCAGGATCTGAAATCCTTAAATTTAAAGGTATGGAGATTGAACGCTTGATTCTTGGTCAAAGAGGTTTCTCTGACTCTGTGATTAATACTATGTTACAGGCTCGTAAATCTGTATCTCGAGAGATATATTATAGAGTCTGGAAGACTTATATTTCTTGGTGTCTTTCTCATCATTTTTCCTGGCATTCTTTTAGAATACCGAGAATTTTACAGTTTCTTCAGGATGGTTTAGATAAGGGTTTGTCCGCAAGTTCTTTGAAAGGACAAATCTCTGCTCTTTCTGTTCTTTTTCACAGAAAGATTGCTATTCTTCCTGATATTCATTGTTTTGTACAAGCTTTGGTTCGTATAAAACCTGTCATTAAGTCAATTTCTCCTCCTTGGAGTTTGAATTTGGTTCTGGGAGCTCTTCAAGCTCCTCCGTTTGAACCTATGCATTCATTGGACATTAAATTACTTTCTTGGAAAGTTTTGTTCCTTTTGGCCATCTCTTCTGCCCGAAGAGTTTCTGAATTATCTGCTCTTTCTTGTGAGTCTCCTTTTCTGATTTTTCATCAGGATAAGGCGGTGTTGCGAACTTCTTTTGAATTTTTACCTAAAGTTGTGAATTCCAACAACATTAGTAGAGAAATTGTGGTTCCTTCATTATGTCCTAATCCTAAGAATTCTAAGGAGAAATCGTTGCATTTTTTGGATGTTGTTAGAGCATTGAAATATTATGTTGAAGCTACGAAATCTTTTCGTAAGACTTCTAGTCTATTTGTTATCTTTTCCGGTTCTAGAAAAGGCCAGAAAGCTTCTGCCATTTCTTTGGCATCTTGGTTGAAATCTTTAATTCATCTTGCCTATGTTGAGTCGGGTAAAACTCCGCCTCAGAGAATTACAGCTCATTCTACTAGGTCAGTTTCTACTTCCTGGGCGTTTAGGAATGAAGCTTCGGTTGACCAGATCTGCAAAGCAGCAACTTGGTCCTCTTTGCATACTTTTACTAAATTCTACCATTTTGATGTATTTTCTTCTTCTGAAGCAGTTTTTGGTAGAAAAGTACTTCAGGCAGCGGTTTCAGTTTGAATCTTCTGCTTATGTTTTTCGTTAAACTTTATTTTGGGTGTGGATTATTTTCAGCAGGAATTGGCTGTCTTTATTTTATCCCTCCCTCTCTAGTGACTCTTGTGTGGAAAGATCCACATCTTGGGTAGTCATTATCCCATACGTCACTAGCTCATGGACTCTTGCTAATTACATGAAAGAAAACATAATTTATGTAAGAACTTACCTGATAAATTCATTTCTTTCATATTAGCAAGAGTCCATGAGGCCCGCCCTTTTTTTGTGGTGGTTATGATTTTGTATAAAGCACAATTATTCCAATTCCTTATTTTATATGCTTTCGCACTTTTTTATCACCCCACTTCTTGGCTATTCGTTAAACTGAATTGTGGGTGTGGTGAGGGGTGTATTTATAGGCATTTTGAGGTTTGGGAAACTTTGCCCCTCCTGGTAGGAATGTATATCCCATACGTCACTAGCTCATGGACTCTTGCTAATATGAAAGAAATGAATTTATCAGGTAAGTTCTTACATAAATTATGTTTTTTCCATCAGGATCTCAAATCATTAAATTTGAAGGTATGGAGATTGAACGCCTAGTGCTTAGTCATAGAGGTTTCTCTGACTCAATGATTAATACCATGTTGCAGGCTTGCAAATCTGTGTCTAGAAATATTTATTACCGAGTTTGGAAGACTTACATTTCATGGTGTTCTTCTCATAAATTTTCTTGGCATTCTTTTAGAATTCCTAGAATTTTACAGTTTCTTCAGGATGGTTTGGTTAAGGGTTTGTCTGCAAGTTCCTTGAAAGGACAAATCTCTGCTCTTTCTGTTCTGTTTCACAGAAAAATTGCTAATCTTCCTGATATTCATTGTTTTGTAAAGGCTTTGGTTCGTATTAAGCCAATTTCTCCTCCTTGGAGTCTTAATTTGGTTTTGAGGGCTTTACAGGCTCCTCTGTTTGAGCCTATGCATTCTTTGGACATTAAATTACTTTCTTGGAAAGTATTGTTCCTTTTGGCCATCTCTTCTGCTAGAAGAGTTTCTGAATTATCTGCTTTTTCTTGTGAGTCTCCTTTTCTGATTTTTCATCAGGATAAAGGCGGTTTTTGCGGACTTCATTTAAATTTTTCCCTAAAGTTGTGAATTCCAACAACATTAGTAGAGAAATTGTTGTCCCTTCGTTGTGTCCTAATTCTAAGAATTCTTTGGAAAGATCTTTACATTCTTTGGATGTGGTAAGAGCTTTGAAATATTATGTTGAAGCTGCAAAGATTTCAGAAAGACTTCTAGTCTATTTATCTTTTCTGGTTCTAGGAAAGGTCAGAAGGCTTCTGCCATTTCTTTGGCGTCTTGGTTAAAGCTTTTGATTCATCATGCTTATTTGGAGTCGAGTAAATCCCCGCCTCAGAGGATTACGGCTCATTCTACTAGGTCAGTTTCTACTTCCTGGGCTTTTAAGAATGAAGCTTCTGTTGATCAGATTTGCAAAGCAGCAACTTGGTCTTCTTTGCATACTTTTACTAAATTCTACCATTTTAATGTTTTCTCTTCTTCAGAAGCAGTTTTTGGTAGAAAAGTACTTCAGGCAGCTGTTTCAGTTTGATTCTTCTGCTTATAATTTCAGTTTTTTTTCATTATAAGATTAAAACTTTTGATTTTGGTTGTTTATTCTTTTTTCAATGGAATTGGCTGTCTTTATTTTTATCCCTCCCTCTCTAGTGACTCTTGCGTGGAGTTCCACATCTTGGGTATTTCCTATCCCATACGTCACTAGCTCATGGACTCTTGCCAATTACATGAAAGAAAACATAATTTATGTAAGAACTTACCTGATAAATTCATTTCTTTCATATTAGCAAGAGTCCATGAGGCCCACCCTTTTTATGGTGGTTATGATTTTTTTGTATAAAGCACAATTATTCCAATTCCTTGTTGATGCTTTCGCTCCTTCTTATCACCCCACTTCTTGGCTATTCGTTAAACTGAATTGAGGGTGTGGTGGAGGGTGTATTTATAGGCATTTTGAGGTTTGGGAAACTTTGCCCCTCCTGGTAGGAATGTATATCCCATACGTCACTAGCTCATGGACTCTTGCCAATATAAAAGAAATGAATTTATCAGGTAAATTCTTACATAAATTATGTTTTTTAGGGTTTTCCTTCCCTTTAACATATTTTAAATAATTGTTTTGTTTTTTTTTTCATAGCAAAAAAACTACTTCAGACTATTAGTTCTCCAAAGCCCACAGAAGTGACTGTCTGCGGAAAAGAAAATGAGAGCAAGCCCAAACGAAACAGGAGAAGATTATACACTACTGATATTTCTGTTCCATTAGACATTCCTATTCATCCAGTAAGTGACTTGCACCGTGCACTAACCCATATGCAGTTGTTTGTAAAAATATACCATTAAGGATTGACAAATGAAACCCCAAATTCTTCTTTTAGGAATCCGAAAGAGTATGCAATTTTAAACAACTTTCTAATATAATTCTATTATAGAATTTTCTTTGTTCTCTTGGTATCTTTTATAGAATATACGGGGTGTAAAGTCAGGAGTATGCTTATGTCTGGAGCACTATATGGTAGCAATTTTGCAAGAATGTTATTGATGTGCAAGAACAGTAGATGACAACACTATTTCCTGTTATGTAGTTCTCCAGACATGTGCACGCTACCTATCATCTAGATATCTATTCAACAAAGAAGAACAAGAGAAAAATATACATTTGATAATAGAATTAAATTGGATTTTTTTTTAATATAAAATTGTATTCTCTGTCTGTGTCATGAAAGAAAAATGATTGTATTGTATTTTTATTAATCGATTCTAGTATATTTAGTGGTCAATTAAGTTAAGAGGCTGCAGGTTTTAGCTAATCAAAGATTTGATTTGTATGAAAATTGTTCTCATAAATATGTTTACGTTGTTTCAGATGGTGTTGGACAAAAATGAGAAGGAAAGTGACCACTTAATTATGAAGAGACGCCTACGAACAAGAACTGCTAAATAATGTGTATTTTATTGTGATTATCTGTCATACTAGTAATTATAAACATAATGGGTTGATCACTATCCTTTAGAAAACTTTATCTAAGGATTTTTCTACATAATTTACTGTTAAAGTATATTACGGATTTTTTTAGATAAATCATTTAATAAACTTTTTCAAAGGATTATTGCACTATATATATATATATATATATATATATATATATATATATATATATATATATATAACCTGTAAACACTAAATTGCAAATCATATTTTAATGAAACATTTAATTTACTTTTAAGTGTGTATATATATAAATATTTATATATATATATATATATAGATTTTTAAATCTGCATGGAAACACAATCTTTTTTATTATGTTTTTTTAGAAACTACAATAAATATTACATTGTAGTCGATATTGGTCATTCCCATTCATATGTTTACTACATAAATGACCCTGTCTTCTCTGTTACAAGAAAATGCTTCTTACGCACTCATCCAGTGCATAAGGAGGTCAGGTTTAGTTAGAAACTAAATACATTTTTTTAACAGTTTTTTTAAAACTAACCCTATATATCTCTAACCTTTTCAACGTTATGCCTGTCCAACCATTTGTGATTTTTTTATATTTATGCACAACAGTTTATTGTACAGCGTATTTGTATATATTTCTACAAAAAAAAACCCCTCTGGTTTCCCCCAGAGCAGAGGATTCTTGGTAAACGTATGCAAATAAGCTTCACCTTTTTGCTTCTAATGCCTGTGTTAAACAAGGAATCCCTCATACCGTACCGTATGCAGTTTTAAAGCATAGTAGGAAAAGAAGGATACAGCAAGAGATGTTGCACGTGGAAAACAGTTTTTGTCTTTAGACCTCATTTGCACTTGGTCGATTCCTAGCTTTTTATATCAAATTGGTGTCTTGGCAAAAAAGGAAGGCATGTGATAAATACATTGCTGTAAGTAGTCTCCTTGCATGGACACTTGATAATATGCTAGAGAGTTTTCTAATATCACTCTCTTTACCAAACATAACTAAGTTATTTCACTATGAGCTCGATTTATCAAGCCCTTCTCCTCCCTTTTGACTGCAGGTTTACACAAGAGAACATGCAGTCAGGATTTATCAAGCAGCGGTCATCAGACAGCTGCTTCACTACCCTGTTCAATCTCCTTGGTCTCATCCCACCGAGAAGATTGAAAGCTCCTGTCCGCACGTGAATGGCTGAGCGCGGGCAGGGGGCGGGCTTGCACACAAGTGCAAAGGAACGCTTGTGTGCCATTTTAAATTCGAGAAACAGATTGCTGCCCGCCAGAGGAGAGGTCGGACGGACAGGGGCGAATGTGTACGCCCCAGTCCGCCTGTGGATGATAAATGCAGCCCTAAGTGGTAAGCAGTTCTCCACCTACATGGTATGCAACCTTTTTAAGGCCTCTCTTCTTTATCAGCATATACTATCCTATCTCTGTCTTTGTTTTTTTGTTTTGACTTGTTAAGTAAAGCAGTGTGTGTGCCTGGAGATTTTGTTCCAGCCTGAACACTTTTTCATGTTGAAAGATAGAAGAACATTTTATGGTTAAAGGGACATTCATTTTAAAATTGAATTCTCCTAAAATATTTAGAAAGAGAATAAATAACATTGCAGCAGACATATATTTATTTATTTTGTTTGCTTTTGCTGTAAGCTCAGTTACTTATGTTTTTTGTTCCTAAATGGAAAGAGTCCACAGCTGCATTCATTACTTTTGGGAAATAAGAACCTGGCCACCAGGAGAGGCAAAGACACCCCAGCCAAAGGCTTAAATACACCTCCCACTCCCCTCATCCCCCAGTCATTATTTGCCTTTCGTCCCAGGAGGTTGGCAGAGAAGTGTCAGAAGTTTGTTTTGTCTCTTATGGAGGGTAGTACTCTTCGGCATGGGACGGGTGTTTTAAGTAATCGTATCAGTCTCTCAGTGAGGGCCTGGATGAAAGTTAGAGACCGGAGATGCAGGGAGAGTCTTTCTGCAAAGCCATCCCGACTCATATTAACAGATCCACAAGCAATCGATGTTGTCGAACTTTGCTTCTCTGCCTGCTTTCTTCTCTCAAGTCCATGGCGGAGGCGCTGCTACTATTCGTCACACTTGAAGAACCCTGTTCCACGTCATAGATTCTGGTAAGATCGTTTCATTACTTCTTTAAAATGTATTGTAATTATTTGTTCCTGTACGGTATTATTCTGTGGGTCTTATTAAGTATATGTATAGGGCCTCAGTGAGGCTCCTTTGGTATCTTGGAATCGAGGGTTAATATCTCCCGAGGGGGATTGTTGAACAGGGTTTTTTTTAATCATGCTTGTTATGTAATTCAATCTGCTTATGTGTAGTGTTTACTGGGCTCTTGGCTTGGAACATAAGGGCCTTTGGAAGTGAGGCGACCTAATGGTTGGGCGCGCTTTTTTTGTACTGTATGGTTTACCTTGTGACTGGACGTGTTTGCGTTCTGGTTTTCCATTTCCGCATTCCTGACATTCCTGACAGTGTGGCGACTGAGAAATTCGGTTCTGCTAGTGTCTGGTTCTAGGAGGTGGTGAGTGCCCCAGCCATCATGGGTGTCAGGTGCCGTTAGAGTTTTCCTTAGTCCATATTATTATATTCTCTATCTAGCTATGGAGAATTCTGATGCTGAGACTGTTCAAATTTCAGATTCAGATTCTTTGAGTTGAAGAATGCGAATTGGCCCCATTGACAGGCTCGGGGTATCATGGGACTGCTGAGCCATCCGCCTCTGGGGTTCCTGTCCTCCGAGAGGCGAGTTCCCTACCGTTTTCTACTACTACACATGCGGGTAACCCAGAATATTTTTTTCCCTCCTTGCAGGGTGGCTTGTTCGCCCCGGAGGTTGCAGCACGTTTTCGCTTTCACATATTTTTGGAGATTATTCGCCTGCAAAGTACATATGTTTATTTGCGATTGTGCTTGTGCCCTATGGTCCAGGGTCTTCCTTGGAAGGGCCTTACAGTTCCCTGCGGGTGTGGCTGTCCCTGAGTGTTGTGCCTTTCGTTACAGAATAGCGCACCTTCGCGTTTTACTCAGACATGTTTTTGAGTTATTGGATGATCCTATCCTACGGGAATCCGCAGTCTTCTGCTTCGAATGGCTCACTTCATTAGACATGAGGGGATGACATAATCTCCAAATCGTCTGCTTATTGAGATCTTTCCCAGTTTTTGTTTGGAAGATCAGGGTTCCATTTTGCTGGTCCTGAGGGTATGCCTGTTTTATTCCTGGGCGTTAACCTACGGATTGTCTTATATTTTTTTTTTTATCCGGTTAGGATGTCTCTTATTTTCGATTATGTGTTTCCTTCGGGAACTTCTGGGATCGACTCTCTCTGGTTTGCTTCTTCGGAAGTTTAAGGGACACGTTAGTCCTATATTTTCTGTTTTACCTTCCCCTCTGAGGGAAGATTTAGGCTACTTGACAGTTATGACCCCAGCTGCAGCTGGTCCTGCTGTGATTCAGATCTTCTGTCTCGTGACGTATCAGATACGTGGCACCAGTTCTGCTTGGCTGGTCCGGTAGGGCGCTGAATGTTCACATTATTATTTGTGTGTTTTCTTGCCTTTCTTTACAAGTTCAGCTAAGCATGTTAACGGAGGACTTTGGGTCCGTATGGCAGGGAGGATTGTGTCAGTCCTTATTCAGCCTCAATCCGGTTGACCGGTTCAGTGGTGTTCCGCTGCATCATTCTCTTTGCGTCCGATCTCCTCGGGGCCTAGAGTTTCTCCCTTTTCGTGGGAAGTTTGGGGGCTTAACGCCTCCTTACCGTCGTTTGGGGTGGTTTGGCCTTCTAGGCTCTGGAATTTTCCTTGGACTTGTTCCTGCTGTAGTTCTCTTCTAAAACCTTTCGGACTTCGTCCGTTCCTTGGGTTCCTTAGAGGGACCTGGTTCCCTTCGGGAGTTGGTTCCTTATAGGGACGTAAGCAGTGTGGTCTCCTTGAGCTCTGTTTTGGGTGTCCCTGGGGCTGGGGGATGCTCCGCATCCTTCTTTCATCTTCTCTCATTTTATGGGGGTGATATTTGCCTTTGTTCGAGTGACTTTGTCCTCGAGGTATCCCCTTGTTCTTTGTCGTCTTGTGGCTGTTTTGCCTAGGGCTCTTGTGACCTTTTTTTGGCCTTTTGCTCCTTCGCTCCCTGGAGTGTTGGACTCTGGCAACTGGTGGTTTCATCCTTTGGTCAGGACTTGCAAAGTTTTCTCGTTGTCCAGTTTACTTGGGACATTGTATTGTTGTCTCCCGAGGGTCTAGTTTTTATATTTGATGGGGGATTTCAGTTTCCGGGTTCATGTTTGTTGGGGGCTCGGACCTCTCCTCGCTCTGGTTCTTCTGGTAGCTGAAGTTCTCACTCAGTGTTTCCTTGTGGATCCCGTTGCGGGTTGTACCGGACTGTTAGGTTCTAGAGCTGGTCCGGGGTTCCCCAGTTCCTGGAAACTTGTGCTTTGTCCTTTGTGTCCTTTGGTTGACTTGTTGAACTGGTTCAGTGGGCCAGATTTTTCTGGGTGATGCCCTTGGGCTTGTCTTACGCCTATGGTCGGTTTCCCATGATTAGCTTGCTGACATTGTGTGAGGCTTTCGCTGCTCTGCTAGCAAGGGGTTCGCCGTGGAACCACTGCAGCTAATGGCACCCTGTCTGTGTGCTAGCACGTTAAACTCTTCCAGGTCATTGGCGCTAAAGATTTGTTCTCTCGGTTCAGCTTTTGGCTTGGGTCCTGGGGGCAGGTGCTATCCTTCCGGCTCCTTTGCTGGCCCCCCTTTGTCTTGGTGGGGGGGTTTATACCTTCTTTCAGAAGTGTGGTCCTTATCTTAGTGCTTCTCCTGTCTTCAGGAGGTTCGGGACAGACAGGTTAACCTATTGGAGAGAGGTCCGCTCTCTTGGTTGTTCTGTCCATCGGGAGAGTTGCTGGCTCCGCCTTGAGTCTATGTTGGGCCTTTGGCTAGATCTCTTGGTTACGGCCTTGTCAACTGTCTCCAGGTGGTGTTTCGGGTTGGCGTCCGGGCACTGTTGTAATGCTTGTGCCATTTTTCACACTTGTCTTTTGAGCTGGGGTTCTTCTGTTCCCCTGGTTTCAGTCCTGCCAATGCTTAGGCTGGCCCGGCTGGAGGTAGGTCCTGAGAGCTGTTGTTCTCTCGGATCTTGGGGGAGCTTTGCTCCTCGTTGAGGTTCTGGGCTCTCCTTTTATTTTCAAGACCTCTGTGAGGTCTGGCGGCTTTGGTAGCCTAGAGTGTGTCCTCAGTAGTGGAGGTTTGCCACTTTTTGCTTCTAGCAAGTAATTCTTATGTGTCATCCTGAGGATGGCTGCAGGTTCTTGACTCAGGTGTTTACCTTCTCTGGGTTTGCCACAGGTAGTTTTGCCTGAATGCTTCACTGATCTGAGTTTGGAGGTTCTTTGGTCTCCATTTTCGGTTTGTCCTAGGCGCTGGTTGGCTTGCTGCCTGGCGAGTGAAGGTTCGATCTTTGAAATCGGATGCAGCTGTTTGTGCCTTGATTGGGTGCTAGCTTGCGGTCCCAATCCTTTGCAGGATGTTGGGAGAACCTTTTCTCTGTTCTGCTACCTGACTCTAAACCTTGTGGTTTCTGTTTGGATTGGGCGTTGCCTCCCCTTATTGTCAGGAACCTTTAGGTCTTGCGAGCTTGATTTAACTTGGGGGTTTTCCTTTATTGAGTTTGTGGTAACTTTCGGTTTCCATTTGGTTATCCTTGCCTTATTCTCTTGGGAGTTTCGGCCGGCGTTCCCTTCGCTGGTAAGGGGGGTGTGGTTGGGGAGCGACTGTTGGGTGACAGCGTCTCCTGGAGGGCTGTTGGCTCAGTTGGAGTCTGATGTTGCGATCTCTAGCTAGGCTTCCGGGCTATCTGCTGGTCAGTGTCCTTGTGGCCTTTTCCCTTCCTGTTTTCTCAGCCTCGATTGAGGCAGGATTTTTTATTGGGTAGTGGTTTTCAGGCCTGGTGCCCTCAGAATGAGTTGCATATTGTACCCTCCCATTTTGGCATTCAGTATCCTCTATAGCTTGGGTATTGTTTTCCCAAAAGTAATGAATGCAGCTGTGGACTCTTTCCATTTAGGAAGAAAAACATAAATTATGCTTACCTGATAATTTTCTTTTCTTCCGATGGAAAGAGTCCCCACCCATCTTTTTTTATGTGGGCCGTCTTTATTTTTATTCTTCTGGCACCTTTTCACCCTGATATTTCTTCTACTGTTCCTTGTTCCTCCGCAGAATGACTGGGGGATGAGGGGAGTGGGAGGAGTATTTAAGCCTTTGGCTGGGATGTCTTTGCCTCCTCCTGGTGGCCAGGTTCTTAATTCCCAAAAGTAATGAATGCAGCTGTGGACTCTTTCCATCGGAAGAAAAGAAAATTATCAGGTAAGCATAATTTGTTTTTCATGAAATGACATTTAACATTTCATCCCCTTTTGGTCTGCGCAGTTATATATACCCTTAAAGTGCATAAGCAGTGCTGCCAGGGATATGAAATAATAATCCTTTAGTAAAAAAAAAAAAAAAGTTAACACAAAAATAAAATAAAACGCGTGAAACAGCAAACAACCTACTAATTTCTTGCATAATTTTCAGTGCAACCACTGCCCTTGGAGATAAGGCTGCTGATATGTTGACAACTTAGGTTCTCAAGTGGCATTTTGGACTCGACTAAGGGCAAATACACAGACTTCCTGTTAGTGTTCAGTGAATGCTAGAGAAATCAGCTCAAGTTCATCTAGACAATTTATGACATCAAGCTATATATATATGTCTTCTTGTAGAGACACCAGCCCCCTTGTGGCTCTGTGGCAGGAAGTAATGGACCCTGCACAAATGAAGTAATACAAATAAATGAAAGATAAAATCCTTTTTAAAATGATGAATAATACATGTTGCAATGATTTTTGTTACGTATAACCCACTGCTTAGTGATTTTTTATTACAACGATGAAACAGACTGTTAAATATCCCTTTAAGTCAAATGAATCCACATTTCCCTCCTTTCTGTAGAAATAACCTAATATTTACCACAGTCCTAAGTTTTAGTTTTTGAGTTGGTAGCAGCTTTAAAGAGTTTTTAGTTTTCAAAGATGTGGAAAGTATATTACATTATAGTGATACCTCTTCCAGTATTCTCCACAGAAAATATTGTTGGTTGCCTTTATGGAGTTTTTCCGTATGGGGCAGCGTAATACTTTACAGTAATATAATATTTTCAGTTATTTATAAATGATGCTTTGGGTAGCTTAAAGAGGTGGGAAACTTGATAGTTACGGAACATACCAGTGTAACTATCCTATAAATCCAACCCCACTTTCATTTATGATTTTTTTTTATTTATTTTTTTAACAGTGTTCTTATTGCTAATCGTTCCAATTTACTCTTATCGCTCCACCTCCCAACGACGATCTACACGTTTCTTCACCCAGGGAATTGATTTTCTGGCCTTTAGGAGACAGTCAGTGATCCGTAGGAGCAAAGAAGCATGCACAATTGATTCAAGGGGCGTGTTGTGTAGGGTTTTAGCTGCCTAAAGGCCAGAAAATTAATTGTCCGGATGAAGAAACGTCAGCAAAAACCAAAGTGTAGATCGGCGCAGAGAGGATTAAGCGATAAGAGTAAATCTGAGCGATTAGCAGTAAGAACACTTTTATTTAGGATTTTTTTCCCCAAAAAAATGACAAAATAAGGGGTTGCAATCTAAAGTTAGAGGGTAGCAGATTCAGGAGAAATTTAAGGAAGCATTTTTTTACAGAAAGGGTGGTGGATTCATGGAATGAACTTCCATTTGAGGTGGTAAACACAAAGACTGTAAAGGAATTTAAAAATGCCTGGGACATGCTTAAGGCTATCCTAAGGAAAAAGTAACATGCAATATGTGTAGACTTGATGGGCCTTTTTGGTTCTTATCTATCGTCAAATTCTTTGTTTCTATGTTTAAAGTGGGGTTGGATTTATATGATCGTTACACTGATATGTTCCGTAACAATCAAGTTTACCATCGCTTTAAGCTATCCAAAGCACAAATTAATTGCATGATTTAACATAACTTGATTTAATGATAATTTGTGCTACGAAACTGGAAACATTGTTTTGGTTATTTTAGCTTAATATTGGCTCAAATGTTAGCTGGATGGTCAGTAAAATAATCTGGGTGGTGTGCCCATTAAAAAGGTCCCTGGGAGAACACGGTCTCTAAACAAGTCAGTACTACTAAATGTGTCCTGCTACACCAATTGATATGATTGGCAGACTGGCACAGTGTCCTTTGGGTATTAGACTGTGTTCTCTAGATGTTCTTCACATGATCAGGTATATAAACGGTTAGAAATCAATTGATTAGGCAAGGATATCTGCTGTGCCTTGGGTTGCAGCTTTGAATGATTGTAGAGTTAATTGCATTTTGCTAAACAGCCTGTGAAAATTGATTTTGTGCTCTGAAATGCAATATTTTTTTTCTTTAACTTTAATTACATACAGATTGAAACAGATGCACTTGGTGCATATCTATACTTGATTGATCAAGAATAATTTCACTGAGCAGATTGCAACTCCCATTCCTTGACCAGTTGTTTGTAGGAAGATCATGGTCTTCACTTCTCCCATAATGAAGTTTAGTAACAGAGGTACAGAATCAATACAAAATATAAAAACATCAACACGAGAGTCAAAGAAAGGGCATGCGCTCCTGTAGCTAGTCAGACATATTTTGTCTATGCACTTATTTTTCGGTTTGTTATGGACCAACATGTAAGTGCCCAACCAGGAAGTAGAAACAACTAGTTAACTCTGTATATAGTTGGAGGACAGTTCAGCCTAATTTAGCACCTTAAAGAGATATCAAAAACCCCCAAAAATGTTGTGACTCAGACAGAAAATACCATTTTAAAAAGTGTACTTTTTACTTTTATCAAATTTTCTACCTTCCCATGATATTCTGTGTTGAAGTTATACTTAGGTAGGCATCTGGAGCACTAAATGGCAGGAAATTGTGCTGCCATCTAGTGCTCTTGCAAATGGGTAACATTCTTGCAAAACTGCAGTCACGACAGCTCCTAAGCTTACATCCCTGCTTTTCAAGAAAAGATACCAAGAGAACAAAGAAAAATTGATAATAGAAGTAAAATAGAAAGTGGTTTAAAATCGCATGCTCTATCTGAATCACGAAACAACAAATTTGGGTTTCATATCCCTTTAACTATATCCCACATTACAGTGCTATTCTAAAATAGACATGTTTTGTAACAAATACTGTTAATGTTACATTCCTAAATGTATTGAACATTAAACGAGCAAATGCAGATATATTTGTTGAGACACTCAGAAAGCACAATGTTCATTTTGGAAATCAACTAGACTTCCCTTCTGTCATGAATACAACCATGCTCTCGGCTTCTGATCTTTCAAGGAACATGCTCTGTTCCCTGAAATACAAAGGAGGGGATATTTAAATTATGCAAATTACAAAACTGCCTAACAATAGTACATAGTGACTGTTTTAGGTTGCATTTTGCAAATGGTGCAAACAATGAAAGGGACATGAGACCAAAATCTTTATCTTTAAAGGGACACTAAAGTCAAAATTAAACTTTCATGATTCGGATAGAGCATGCAATTTTAAGCAACTTTCTAATTTACTCCTATTATCAAATTTTGTTCCTTCTTTTAGTATCTTTATTTGAAAAGCAGGAATGAAAGCATAAGAGCCGAATCATTTTCGGTTCCTGGGTTGTACTTGCTCATTGGTGGCTAAATGTAGTCACCAATCAGCAATAGCTAGCCATGGTGCTGAACCAAAAATGGGCCGGCTCCTTAGCTTACATTCCTACTTTTTTAAATAAACATACCAAGAGAACAAATTAAAATTGATAATAGGAGTAAATTAGAAAGTTGCTTAAAATTGCATGCTCTATCCGAATCATGAAAGAAAAAATGTGGGTTTACTATCCCTTTAATAATTAATATTTAGCATACAATTTTAAACCACTTTCTCATTTACTTCCATTACAAAATGTTCTTCATTCTCTTTATATCCTATTCTGTATAGAGTACTAGCTGTACATATCGTGTGAGCCAATGGCAAGAGGCATACATATGCAGCCACCAATCACTAGCTAGCTCCCTATTGCATTACACATCTGGTATTACTATTAATATAAGATTTTACCTGCTAAACTAAAAAAAACTGACTTAAACAAGTCAAAAATAAGTCTGCTGCTTTATCTGCCAATTTGTCATACATTTGCCGAATTGGTAAAAAAAAAAAAAAAAAGTCTTATGTTACAAATGTTGGTCTACTTTGCAATGTAGTTTGTAATAAAAGTATTGTCCATTTTCTTTTTTGTTCTCTTTTTTTGTGGATTATCAGATGTGTCCTATTTTTACAAGTCACTTTATCTTTACTCAAAAAATCATCAAGTGTAAAAATCCATTGGCTACATCTTCAGTATGTTTGCTGCATAAATCATCACTACAATTACTTTTTAAGCAGGTGGCACATGTTATGGATGGTTAGAGCTTGTATGTAGTGTTCGGTTTGTGTTCATTTTTGAAAGTTTTAACTGACTGCTTTTACCCTCAGAGTAGCACTCCCCCCACACCTTAAAGGTTTGCACAGAAGGAGGCAAACTAGCTTTCATTGCAGTACTACTGTTACTGCAGGAAGTAGTCCCTTTAAAAAAAAAAAGTGTTATTTGAAAGAAATATTCAATTCTACATCTGTTGATTTGCTCATAAAGTATCAAATAGCCTTAAAGGGATATAAAACAGTACTCCTTTAATAAAAACAAATTTGTTTAGATCAAAGTAAAACATATTGTGTTAAAAAAAAAATAGCTAACAACTTATATGTATAAATGAGCACTTAGGAATTTTCAGTGTAGCCTTTGCTTGTAGCTAGATAACAGAGCTACCATTACAGAACATAAGTTCCACTGTCACATGATTATTGCCGCAAAAGTCCTCTACTGAGCATGGATAATAAACTGACTACATCTAGAGCAGATGTCTTATAACAATACTGCATAGGAAAAGTTGTTCATTTGCCTTCCTGTAGAGATCACAACCCCTTGTGGAGATGTGTACACATTATGTCAAATTTTCATTAAGAGGTCAAATACTTGCTGCAATTACCTTACCTGATGGAGTCCTGAGATGCTTATGTTTTATAGAAACCGTTGAAAAATGAGTGTGACAGAATGATCCACCACTAAAATCAAACCTATGGACTCATTCAGGATAAAAAACATAATTTATGTAAGAACTTACCTGATAAATTCATTTCTTTCATGTAATTAGCAAGAGTCCATGAGCTAGTGACGTATGGGATATACATTCCTACCAGGAGGGGCAAAGTTTCCCAAACCTTAAAATGCCTACAAATACACCCCTCACCACACCCACAAATCAGTTTTACAAACTTTGCCTCCTATGGAGGTGGTGAAGTAAGTTTGTGCTAGATTCTACGTTGATATGCGCTCTGCAGCAGGTTGGAGCCCGGTTTTCCTCTCAGCGTGCAGTGAATGTCAGAGGGATGTGAGGAGAGTATTGCCTATTTGAATGCAATGATCTCCTTCTACGGGGTCTATTTCATAGGTTCTCTGTTATCGGTCGTAGAGATTCATCTCTTACCTCCCTTTTCAGATCGACGATATACTCTTATATATACCATTACCTCTGCTGATTCTCGTTTCAGTACTGGTTTGGCTTTCTACAACATGTAGATGAGTGTCCTGGGGTAAGTAAGTCTTATTTTCTGTGACACTCTAGGCTATGGTTGGGCACTTTTATATAAAGTTCTAAATATATGTATTCAAACATTTATTTGCCTTGACTCAGGATGTTCAACATTCCTTATTTTCAGACAGTCAGTTTCATATTTGGGATAATGCATTTGAATCAATCATTTTTTCTTACCTTAAAAAATGTGACTTTTTTTCCTGTGGGCTGTTAGGCTCGCGGGGGCTGAAAATGCTTTATTTTATTGCGTCATTCTTGGCGCGGACTTTTTTGGCGCAAAAAATCTTTTCTGTTTCCGGCGTCATACGTGTCGCCGGAAGTTGCGTCATTTTTTTGACGTTCTTTTGCGCCAAAGATGTCGGCGTTCCGGATGTGGCGTCATTTTGGCGCCAAAAGCATTTAGGCGCCAAATAATGTGGGCGTCTTATTTGGCGCTAAAAAAATATGGGCGTCACTTTTGTCTCCACATTATTTAAGTCTCATTATTTATTGCTTCTGGTTGCTAGAAGCTTGTTTACTAGCATTTTTTTCCCATTCCTGAAACTGTCATTTAAGGAATTTGATCTATTTTGCTTTATATGTTGTTTTTTTTCTATTACATATTGCAAGATGTTCCACGTTGCAACTGAGTCAGAAGATACTTCAGGAAAATCGCTGCCCGGTGCTGGAGCTACCAAAGCTAAGTGTATCTGATATAAACTTTTGGTATCTGTTCCTCCAGCTGTTGTTTGTATTGAATGTCATGACAAACTTGTTAATGCAGATAAAATTTCCTTTAGTACTGTTACATTACCTGTTGCTGTTTCGTCAACATCTAATACTCAGAGTGTTCCTGATAACATAAGAGATTTTGTTTCTAAATCCATTAAGAAGGCTATGTCTGTTATTTCTCCTTCTAGTATACATAAAAGTCTTTTAAAACTTCTATTTTTTCAGATTAATTTTTAAAATGAACATCATCATTCTGATACTGATAATGGTTCTTCTGGTTCAGAGGTTTCTGTCTAAGAGGTTGATGCTGATAAATCTTCGTATTTGTTCAAGATGGAATTATTTGTTCTTTACTTAAAGAAGTATTAATTGCATTAGAAATTGAGGATTCTGGTCCTCTTGATACTAAATCTAAAACGTTTAAATAAGGTTTCTAAATCTCCTGTAGTTATTCCAGAAGTGTTTCCTGTCCCTGGTGCTATTTCTGAAGTAATTTCCAGGGAATGGAATATTTTGGGTAATTCATTTACTCTTTCTAAAAACGTTTTAAGCAATTATATCCTGTGCCATCTGACAGATTAGAGTTTTGGGACAAAATCCCTAAGATTGATGGGGCTGTCTCTACTCCTGCTAAAAGATCCTTTAGATAGGAAAATTGAATCCTTTCTAAGAAAAGCTTACTTGTGTTCAGGTAATCGTCTTAGACCTGCTATATCCTTCTCTCATTTTATGGGGGTGATGTGGATATTTGCCTTTGTTCGACTGACTTTGTCCTCGAGGTATCCCCTTGTTCTTGGTCGTCTTGTGGCTGTTTCGCCTAGGGCTCTCGTGACCTTTTTTTGGCCTTTTGCTCCTTCGCTCCCTGGAGTGTTGGACTCTGGCAACTGGTGGTTTCGTCCTTTGGTCAGGACTTGCAAAGTTTTCTCGTTGTCCAGTTTACTTGGGACATTGTATTGTTGTCTCCCGAGGGTCTAGTTTTTATATCGGATGGGGGATTTCAGTTTCCGAGTTCTTGTTTGTTGGGGGCTCGGACCTCGCCTCGCTCTGGTTCTTCTGGTAGCTGAAGTTCTCACTCAGCGTTTCCTTGTGGATCCCGTTGCGGGTTGTACCGGACTATTAGGTTCTAGAGCTGGTCCGGGGTTCCCCAGTTCTTGGAAACTTGTGCTTTGTCCTTTGGTTGGCTTGTTGAACTGGTTCAGTGGGCCAGATTTTTCTGGGCGATGCCCTTGGGCTTGTCTTACGCCTATGGTCGGTTTCCCATGATTGGCTTGCTGACATTGTGTGAGGCTTTCGCTGCTCTGCTAGCAAGGGGTTCGCCGTGGAACCACTGCAGCTAATGGCACCCTGTCTGTGTGCTAGCACGTTAAACTCTTCAGGGGATTCCTTCCAGGTCATTGGCGTTAAAGATTTGTTCTCTCGGTTCAGCTTTTGGCTTTGGTCCTGGGGGCAGGTGCTATCCTTCTGGCTCCTTTGCTGGCACCCCTTTGTCTTGGGGGGTTTATACCTTCTTTCAAAAGTGTGGTCCTTATCTTAGGGCTTCTCCTGTCTTCAGGAGATCGGGACAGACAGGTTAACCTATTTGAGAGAGGTCCGCTCTCTTGGTTGTTCTGTCCATCGGGAGAGTTGCTGTCTCCGCCTTGAGTCTATGTTGAGCCTTTGGCTAGATCTCTTGGTTACGGCCTTGTCAACTGTCTCCAGGTGGTGTTTCGGTTTGGCATCCGGGCACTGTTGTAATGGTTGTGCCATTTTTCCCACTTGTCTTTTGAGCTGGGGTTCTTCTGTTCCCCTGGTTTCAGTCCTGCCAATGCTTAGGCTGGCCCGGCTGGAGGTAGGTCCTGAGATCTGTTGTTCTCTCGGATCTTGGGGGAGCTTTGCTCCTCGATGAGGTTCTGGACTCTCCTTTTATTTTCGAGACCTCTGAGGTCTGGCGGCTTCAGTAGCCTAGAGTGTGTCCTCAGTAGTGGAGGTTTGCCACTTTTTGCTTCTAGCAAGTAGTTCTTATGTGTCATCCTGAGGACTCAGGTGTTTACCTTCTCTGGGTCTGCCACAGGTAGTTTTGCCTGAATGCTTCACTGATCTGAGTTCGGAGCTAGCTTGCGGTCCCAATCCTTTGCAGTATGTTGGGAGAACCTTTTCTCTGTTTTGCTACCTTACTCTAAACCTTGTGGTTTCTGTTTGGATTGGGCGTTGCCTCCCCTTGTTGTCAGGAACCTTTAGGTCTTGCAAGCTTGATTTAACTTGGGGGTTTTCCTTTATTGAGTTTGTGGTAACTTTCGGTTTCCGTTTGGTTCTCCTTGCCTTATTCTCTTGGGAGTTTCGACCGGGGTTCCCTTCGCTGGTAAGGGGGGAGTGGTTGGGGACCGACTGTTGGGTGACGGTGTCTCCTGGAGGGCTGTTGGCTCAGTTGGAGTCTGATGTTGCGGTCTCTAGCTAGGCTTCCGGGCTATCTGCTGGTCAGTGTCCTTGTGGCCTTTTCCCTTCCTGTTTTCTCTGCTTCGATTGAAGCAGGATTTTTTGTTGGGTAGTGGTTTTCAGGCCTGGTGCCCTCAGAATGAGCTGCCTATTGTACCCTCCCATTTTGGCATGCAGTGTCCTCTATAGCTTGGGTATTGTTTTCCCAAAAGTAATGAATGCAGCTGTGGACTCTTTCCATTTAGGAAGAAAAACATAAATTATGCTTACCTGATAATTTTCTTTTCTTCCGATGGAAAGAGTCCACAGCTCCCCACCCGTCTTTTTTTATGTGGGCCGTCTTTATTTTTATTCTTCTAGCACCTTTTCACCCTGATATTTCTTCTACTGTTCCTTGTTCCTCTGCAGAATGACTGGGGGATGAGAGGAGTTGGAGGAGTATTTAAGCCTTTGGCTGGGGTGTCTTTGCCTCCTCCTGGTGGCCAGGTTCTTAATTCCCAAAAGTAATGAATGCAGCTGTGGACTCTTTCCATCGGAAGAAAAGAAAATGATCAGGTAAGCATAAGTTATGTTTTTCATGAAATGACATTTAACATTCCATCCCCTTTTGGTCTGCGCAGTTATATATACCATTAAAGTGCATAAGCAGTGCTGCCAGGGATATGAAATAATAATCCTTTAGTAAAACAAAAAGTTAAATCAAAGTAAACACGAAAATAAAATAAACAAATTGTGTGAAACGACAAACAACCTACTAATTTCTTGCATAATTTTCAGTGCAACCACTGCCCTTAGAGATAAGGGTGCTGATATGTTGACAACTTAGGTTCTCAAGTGGCATTTTGGACTCTACTAAGCATGGGCAATACACAGACTTCCTGTTAGTGTTCAGTGAATGCTAGAGAAATCAGCTCAAGTTAATCTAGACAATTTATGACATCAAGATATCTATATATATATATATATATATATATATAATATATATATCTTCTTGTAGAGACACCAGCCCCTTGTGGCTCTGTGGCAGGAAGTAATGGACCCTGCACAAATGAAGTAATAAAAATAAATGAAAAATAAAATCATTTTTAAAATGATGAATAATACATGTTGCAATGATTTGTGTTACGTATAACCCACTGCTTAGTGATTTTTTATTACAACCATGAAACAGACTGTTAAATATCCCTTTAAGTCAAATGAATCCACATTTCCCTTTTTTCTGTAGAAATAACCTTATATTTACCACAGTCTTAAGTTTTAGTTTTTGAGTTGGTAGCAGCTTTAAAGAGTTTCTAGTTTTGAAAGATGTGGAAAGTATATTACATTAAAGTGATACCTCTTCCAGTATTCTCCACAGAAAATATTGTTGGTTGCCTTTAT
This sequence comes from Bombina bombina, assembly GCF_027579735.1. Classification (NCBI taxonomy): domain Eukaryota; kingdom Metazoa; phylum Chordata; class Amphibia; order Anura; family Bombinatoridae; genus Bombina; species Bombina bombina. The sequence goes on from NC_069507.1 coordinate 111,349,721, forward strand.
GGAGTGTTTCCGTATATTATAATTTCAGTTATTTATAAATGATCCTTTGGGTAGCTTAAAGAGGTGGAAAACTTGATAGTTACGGAACATACCAGTGTAACTATCCTATAAATCCAACCCCACTTTCATTCATGAATTTTTTTTAATTTTTTTTTTTTTTTTTAACAGTGTTCTTATTGCTAATCGCTCCAATTTACTCTTATCGCTCCACCTCCCAACGACGATCTACACGTTTCTTCATCCAGCTAATTAATTTTCTGGCCTTTGGGAGACAGAGTCAGTGATCCGTAGGAGCAAAGAAGCATGCACAATTGATTCAAGGGGCGTGCTGTGTAGGGTTTTAGCTGCCTAAAGGCCAGAAAATTAATTGTCCGGATGAAGAAACGTCACCAAAAACCAAAGTGTAGATCGGCGCAGAGAGGATTAAGCGATAAGAGTAAATCTGAGAGATTAGCAGTGAGAACACTTTTATTTAGGAAAAAATAATAATTCATGAATGAAATTATTTTCAGCATTTTTCACAAAAAAATAAATGCCAAAATAAGGGGTCATAATCTAAAGTTAGAGGGTAGCAGATTCAGGAGAAATTTAAGGAAGCATTTTTTTACAGAAAGGATGGTGAATTCATGGAATGAACTTCCATTTGAGGTGGTAAACACAAAGACTGTAAAGGAATTTAAAAATGCCTGGGACATGCTTAAGGCTATCCTAAGGAAAAAGTAACATGCAATATGTGTAGACTTGATGGGCCTTTTTGGTTCTTATCTACCGTCAAATTCTTTGTTTCTATGTTTAAAGTGGGGTTGGATTTATATGATCGTTACACTGATATGTTCCGTAACAATCAAGTTTACCATCGCTTTAAGCTATCCAAAGCACAAATTAATTGCATGATTTAACATAACTTGATTTAATGATAATTTGTGCTACGAAACTGGAAACATTGTTTTGGTTATTTTAGCTTAATATTGGCTCAAATGTTAGCAGGATGGTCAGTAAAATAATCTGGGTGGTGTGCCCATTAAAAAGGTCCCTGGGAGAACACGGTCTCTAAACAAGTCAGTACTACTAAATGTGTCCTGCTACACCAATTGATATGATTGGCAGACTGGCACAGTGTCCTTTGGGTATTAGACTGTGTTCTCTAGATGTTCTTCACATGATCAGGTATATAAACGGTTAGAAATCAATTGATTAGGCAAGGATATCTGCTGTGCCTTGGGTTGCAGCTTTGAATGATTGAAGAGTTAATTGCATTTTGCTAAACAGCCTGTGAAAATTGATTTTGTGCTCTGAAATGCAATATTTTTTTTCTTTAACTTTAATTACATACAGATTGAAACAGATGCACTTGGTGCATATCTATACTTGATTGATCAAGAATAATTTCACTGAGCAGATTGCAACTCCCATTCCTTGACCAGTTGTTTATAGGAAGATCATGGTCGTCCCAGCACTTCTAATCCCCCATAATGAAGTTTAGTAACAGAGGTACAGAATCAATACAAAATATAAAAACATCAACACGAGAGTCAAAGAAAGGGCATGCGCTCCTGTAGCTAGTCAGACATATTTTGTCTATGCAGACTTATTTTTCTGTTTTTTATGGACCAACATGTAAGTGCCCAACCAGGAAGTAGAAACAACTAGTTAACTCTGTATATAGTTGGAGGACAGTTCAGCCTAATTTAGCAACTTAAAGAGATATCAAACCCCAAAAAAATGTTGTGACTCAGACAGAAAATACCATTTTAAAAAGTGTACTTTTTACTACTTTTATCAAATTTGCTACCTTCCCATGATATTCTGTGTTGAAGTTATACTTAGGGTAGGCATCTGGAGCACTAAATGGCAGGAAATTGTGCTGCCATCTAGTGCTCTTGCAAAACTGCTGTCACGACAGCTCCTAAGCTTACATCCCTGCTTTTCAAGAAAAGATACAAAGAGAACAAAGAAAAATTGATAATAGAAGTAAAATAGAAAGTGGTTTAAAATCGCATGCTCTATCTGAATCACGAAACAACAAATTTGGGTTTCATATCCCTTTAACTATATCCCACATTACAGTGCTATTCTAAAATAGACATGTTTTGTAACAAATACTGTTAATGTTACATTCCTAAATGTATTGAACATTAAACGAGCAAATGCAGATATATTTGTTGAGACACTCAGAAAGCACAATGTTCATTTTGGAAATCAACTAGACTTCCCTTCTGTCATGAATACAACCATGCTCTCGGTTTCTGATCTTTCAAGGAACATGCTCTGTTCCCTGAAATACAAAGGAGGGGATATTTAAATTATGCAAATTACAAAACTGCCTAACAATAGTACATAGTGACTGTTTTAGGTTGCATTTTGCAAATGGTGCAAACAATGAAAGGGACATGAGACCAAAATCTTTATCTTTAAAGGGACACTAAAGTCAAAATTAAACTTTCATGATTCGGATATAGCATGCAATTTTAAGCAACTTTCTAATTTACTCCTATTATCAAATTTTGTTCCTTCTTTTAGTATCTTTATTTGAAAAGCAGGAATGAAAGCATAAGAGCCGAACCATTTTCGGTTCCTGGGTTGTACTTGCTCATTGGTGGCTAAATGTAGTCACCAATCAGCAATAGCTAGCCATGGTGCTGAACCAAAAATGGGCCAGCTCCTTAGCTTACATTCCTACTTTTTTTTAATAAAGATACCAAGAGAATGAATAAAAATTGATAATAGGAGTAAATTAGAATGTTGCTTAAAATTGCATGCTCTGTCTGAATCATGAAAGAAAAAAAGTGGGTTTACTATCCCTTTAATAATTAATATTCAGCATACAATTTTAAACTACTTTTTCATTTAGTTCTATTACAAAATTTTCTTCATTCTCTTTATATCCTATTCTGTATAGAGTACTAGCTGTACATATTGTGTGAGCCAATGGCAAGAGGCATACATATGCAGCCACCAATCACTAGCTAGCTCCCTATTGCATTACACATCTGGTATTACTATTAATATAAGATTTTACCTGCTAAACTAAAAAAAAACTGACTTGAACAAGTCAAAAATAAGTCTGCTGCTTTATCTGCCAATGTGTCATACATTTGCAGAATTGGTAAAAAAAATAAGTCTTATGTTACAAATGTTGGTCTACTTTACAATGTAGTTTGTAATAAAAGTATTGTCCATTTTCTTTTTTGTTCTCTTTTTTTGTGGATTATCAGATGTGTCCTATTTTTACAAGTCACTTTATCTTTACTCAAAAAATCATCAAGTGTAAAAAATCCATTGGCTACATCTTCAGTATGTTTGCTGCATAAATCATCACTACAATTACTTTTTAAGCAGGTGGCACATGTTATGGATGGTTAGAGCTTGTATGTAGTGTTCGGTTTGTGTTTATTTTTGAAAGTTTTAACTGACTGCTGTTACCCTCAGAGTAGCACTCCCCCCACACCTTAAAGGTTTGCACAGAAGGAGGCAAACTAGCTTTCATTGCAGTACTACTGTTACTGCAGGAAGTAGTCCCTTTAAAAAAAGTGTTATTTGAAAGAAATATTCAATACTACATCTGTTGATTTGCTCATAAAGTATCAAATAGCCTTAAAGGGATATAAAACAGTACTCCTTTAATAAAAACAAATTTGTTTAGATCAAAGTAAAACGTATTGTGTTTAAAAAAAAATCGGCTAACAACTTATATGTATAAATGAGCACTTAGGAATTTTCAGTGTAGCCTTTGCTTGTAGCTAGATAACAGAGCTACCATTACAGAACATAAGTTCCACTGTCACATGATTATTGCAGCAAAAGTCCTCTACTGAGCATGGATAATAAACTGACTACATCTAGAGCAGATGTCTCATAACAATACTGCGTAGGAAAAGTTGTTCATTTGCCTTCCTGTAGATGTGTACACATTATGTCAAATTTTCATTAAGAGGTCAAAAACTGGCTGCAACTACCTTACCTGATGGAGTCCTGAGATGCTTATGTTTTATAGAAACCGTTGAAAAATGAGTGTGACAGAATGATCCACCACTAAAATCAAACCTATGGACTCATTCAGGATAAAAAACATAATTTATGTAAGAACTTACCTGATAAATTCATTTCTTTCATATTGGCAAGAGTCCATGAGATAGTGACGTAGGGGATATACAATCCTACCAGGAGGGGCAAAGTTTCCCAAACCTCAAAATGCCTATAAATACACCACAACCACAATTCATTTTAACGAATAGCCAAGTAGTGGGGTGATAAAGAAAGGAGTAAAAAGCATCAACAAAGGACTTTGGACTAATTGTGCTTTATACAAAAAAAAATCATAACCACCATAAAAAGGGTGGGCCTCATGAACTCTTGCCAATATGAAAGAAATGTATTTATCAGTTAAGTTCTTACATAAATTATGTTTTCTTTCATGTGATTGGCAAGAGTCCATGAGCTAGTGACGTATGGGATATCAAATACCCAAGATGTGGAACTCCACGCAAGAGTCACTAGAGAGGGAGGGATAAAGAATAAAATTCAGCCATTTCTCTTGCAAGATGTATCGAGTCCACGGATTCATCCATACTTGTGGGATATTCTTCCCAACAGGAAGTGGCAAAGAGAGTACCCACAGCAGAGCTGTCTATATAGCTCCTCCCTTAGCTCCACCCCCAGTCATTCTCTTTGCCGGCTCTAAGCAATAGGAAGGGTAAAGTGAGTGTGGTGACAAAAATGTTAGTTTTTATTTCTCAAGCAAAAGTTTATTTTAAATGGTACCGGTGTGTACTATTCACTCTCTAGCAGAAAAGGGATGAAGATTTCTGCAAGGAGGATGATGATCTTAGCACTTTGTAACTAAGATCCACTGCTGTTCCCACAGGGGCTGAGGAGTACAGGAAAACTTCAGTTGGGGGAACGGTTTGCAGGCTAAACTGCATTGAGGTATGTTCAGTCAATTTTTTTCTAGACAGACTGTGATATTTCTAGAAAAGGCTGACAGTATCCCCATGAGGGAAGGGTAAGCTGTATTCAGAGACTTAGTATGGAATCCCAGCTTGCATAAAGGGCCAAGTTGTTACTGGTGACACTTATAGGAAACGGTTTTTAACAACAAGATTAACGTTTTTTGAGGGGTCATTATGGCTTATTTCAGGGTTATTAACCCACATGGCTAGTTTAGAAACAGTTTGGTGTGTTTCTTTTAGGCCCCAATAACATTGAGTAAGGTGGGAGGGGCCTATTTTCGCGCCTCAGTTGCGCAGTTTCTTTCACACACAAGACATCCAGCTGCTTCTCCGGAGGGTCCTGCTGTTCTTGAGGGCCTAGAGGAAGCTTTTTCCCCACAAATCTATCTCTAAGGGCAGGTAGGCGCCACAGCAGAGCTGTGGCAAGGTGCTGAACGTTTTTATACCGGTTTTTGACGTTTTGTCAATCCGGTTTTTCCATTAAGGGGTTAATCGCTTATTTGACTGGTGGTGCAAATTTACTAAGGGTTTATGATTCGACTGTAAAAATTTCGAAAAGTTTACTGCTTTTTTACACTTTTTTGCAGAGTTTGTGCATCTTTTTTTCTCTTAAAGCCACAGTACCGTTTTTTTCTAAATATTATATTACTTTGAATAAAGTGTTTTCCAAGCTTGCTTGTTTCATTACTAGCCTGTTAACATGTCTGACATCAAGGAAACTCCTTGTTCAATGTGTTTAGAAGCCATTGTGGAACCCCCTCTTAGAATGTGTCCCACTTGCACTGATATGTCTATAAATTTTAAAGATCATATTATAGCACTTAAAGATATATCGCTAGATAATTCTCAGACAGAAAGAAATGAGGTTATGCCATCTTGCTTTCCCCAAGTGTTACAACCAGTAACGCCCGCACAAGTGACGCCAAGTACCTCTAGTGCGTCAACTTCGTTTACTTAACAAGACATGGCCACAGTTATGAATACAACCCTCCCAGAGGTTTTATCTAAACTTTCTGGGTTACAAGGAAAGCGGGACAGCTCTGGGTTAAGAACAAATGCTGAGCCTTCTGACGCTTTAGTAGCCGTATCCGATATACCCTCACAATGTTCTGAAGTAGGGGTAAGGGATTTACTATCTGAGGGAGAGATTTCTGATTCAGGGAAGACGCTCCCTCAGACAGATTCTGATATCATGGCCTTTAAATTTAAGCTTGAACACCTCCGCTTGTTGCTCAGGGAGGTATTAGCGACTCTGGATGATTGTGACCCTATAGTGGTCCCAGAGAAATTGTGTAAAATGGACAAATACTTAGAGGTTCCTGTTTACACTGATGTTTTTCCAGTCCCTAAGAGGATTGCGAACATTGTTACTAAGGAGTGGGGATAGACCAGGTATTCCGTTCGCTCCCCCTACTGTTTTTAAGAAAATGTTTCCCATATCTGACACCATGCGGGACTCGTGGCAGACTGTCCCTTAGGTGGAGGGAGCTATTTCTACTCTCGCCAAGCGTACAGCTATACCTATAGAAGACAGTTGTGCGTTCAAAGATCCTATGGATAAAAAAATTAGAGGGTCTCCTAAAGAAAATTTTTGTTTATCAAGGTTTTCTTCTCCAACCTATTGCGTGCATTGTTCCTGTAACTACTGCAGCTGCTTTCTGGTTCGAGGCTCTAGAAGAGACTCTTCAGATGGAGACCCCATTAGAGGATATTATGGATAGAATTAAGGCTCTTAAGCTGGCTAATTCTTTCATTACAGATGCCGCTTTTCAACTGGCTAAATTAGCGGCAAAGAATTCAGGTTTTGCAATTTTAGCGCGCAGGGCGTTATGGCTTAATTCCTGGTCTGCTGATGTATCATCAAAATCTAAACTTTTGAAAATCCCTTTCAAAGGAAAGACCCTATCCGGGCCTGAACTGAAAGAGATTATTTCAGACATCACTGGAGGGAAAGGCCATGCCCTCCCTCAGGATAAAACAAATAAAATGAGGACCAAACAAAATAATTTTCGCTCCTTTCGGAAACTTCAAGGGTGGTCCCGCTTCTTCTTCCCCGGCCGTGAAGAAAGAGGGGAACTTTGCCCAATCCAAGTCAGTCTGGAGACCTAACCAGGCTTGGAATAAGGGTAAACAGGCCAAAAAGCCTGCTGCTGCCTCTAAGACAGCATGAAGGGGTAGCCCCCGATCCGGGACCGGATCTAGTAGGGGGCAGACTCTCTCTCTTCGCTCAGGCTTGGGCAAGAGATGTTCACGATTCCTGGGTTTTAGAGATTGTTACCCAGGGTTATCTTCTGGACTTCAAAGACTCCCCCCCCAAGGTGGAGATTTCATATTTCTCAATTGTCTGCAAACCAGACAAAGAGAGAGGCGTTCTTACGCTGTATAGAAGACCTACATACCATGGGAGTGATCCGCCCAGTTCCAAAAGCGGAACAAGGGCTAGGGTTTTACTCAAACCTGTTTGTGGTTCCCAAAAAAGAAGGGACTTTCAGACCAATTTTAGATCTCAAAATTCTAAACAAATTCCTCAAAGTACCATCTTTCAAAATGGAGACTATTCGGACTATTCTGCCACTGATCCAGGAGGGTCAATATATGACCACCGTGGATTTAAAGGATGCATATCTGCACATCCCTATTCACAGAGATCATCACCAATTTCTCAGGTTCGCCTTTCTGGACAGGCATTACCAGTTTGTGGCCCTTCCCTTCGGGTTGGCCACGGCTCCCAGAATTTTCACAAAGGTGCTAGGGTCCCTTCTGGCAGTTCTAAGACCGCGGGGCATAGCAGTGACACCTTATCTAGACGACATCTTAATTTAAGCATCGACTTTCCAGCTAGCCAAGTCTCACACGGACATCGTGTTGGCTTTTCTGAGATCTCATGGGTAGAAGGTGAACTTCAAAAAGAGTTCTCTCTTCCCTCTCACAAGAGTTTCCTTCCTAGGGACGCTAATAGACTCAGTAGAAATGAAAATATTTCTGACGGAGGTCAGGAAATCAAAAATTGTAACCACCTGCCGAGCTCTTCATTCCATTTCTCGGCCGTCCGTGGCTCAGTGTATGGAGGTAATCGGACTAATGGTAGCGGCAATGGACATAGTTCCATTTGCTCGCTTACACCTCAGACCACTACAACTATGCATGCTCGAACAGTGGAATGGGGATTATGCAGATTTATCTCATATAAATCTGGATCAGGAGACCAGAGATTCTCTTCTCTGGTGGTTGTCACAGGTTCACCTGTCCCAGGGAATGTGTTTCCACAGGCCAGAGTGGGTCATAGTAACGACAGATGCCAGCCTACTGGGCTGGGGTGCAGTCTGGAACTCCCTGAAAGCACAGGGTTTATGGACTCAGGAGGAGGCTCTCCTCCCGATAAACATTCTAGGATTGAGAGCGATATTCAATGCGCTTCAGGCGTGGCCTCAACTGGCTACGGCCAAATTCATCAGATTTCAGTCGGAAAACATCACAACTGTAGCTTATATCAATCATCAAGGAGGAACACAGAGTTCTCTAGCGATGATGGAGGTAACCAAAATAATCCGATGGGCGGAGACTCACTCTTGCCATCTTTCAGCAATCCATTTCCCAGGGGTAGAGAACTGGGAGGCGGATTTTCTAAGTCGCCAGACTTTTCATCCGGGGGAGTGGGAGCTCCATCCGGAAGTATTTGCCCAGCTGACTCGGCTATGGGGCACACCAGAATTGGATCTGATTGCGTCCCGCCAGAATGCCAAGTTTCATTGCTACGGGTCCAGGTCCCGGGATCCCCAGGCAGTACTGATAGATGCTCTAGCAGTGCCCTGGTCCTTCAACCTGGCCTATGTATTTCCACCGTTTCCTCTCCTTCCACGTCTGGTTGCCAGAATCAAGCAGGAGAGAGCTTCTGTGATTTTGATAGCACCTGCGTAGCCACGCAGGACTTGGTATGCAGATCTGGTGGACATGTCATCTGTTCCACCGTGGACTCTGCCGATGAGGCAGGACCTTCTAATCCAAGGTCTGTTCAAGCATCCAAATCTAATTTCTCTGCGTCTGACTGCTTGGAGATTGAACGCCTGATTTTATCAAAGCGTGGTTTCTCTGAGTCGGTCATTGATACCCTGATTCAAGCTAGAAAGCCTGTCACAGGAAAATCTATCATAAGATATGGCGAAAATATCTTTATTGGTGTGAATCCAAGGGTTACTCATGGAGTAAGATTAGGATTCCTAGAATATTGTCTTTTCTCCAAGAAGGATTGGAGAAGGGATTATCAGCTAGTTCCTTAAAAGGACCGATATCTGCTTTGTCTATTCTTTTACACAAACGTCTGGCAGACGTCCCAGACGTTCAGGCGTTTAGTCAGGCTTTAGTCAGAATCAAGAGAAAATATAGCGCTAAATTCTAGAGGATAACTAGGCCACTCTAACAGTCTCCCCAGGACTGTTACAAATTGAACAAATTTTAAAAAGGATTAAGAGGGCGCTAAAAAGCTAAGTTAACCACCACACCTAACCATAAATACTACAATAACATCTATAAAGAATGAAGGAACGAAAGTAAATTGAAGTGGATATAACTTTACTGCACGAAAAAAATACAATAATGATAAAAGACAAATACCAGGGTCGTCTCCCTTATATATTAAAATAAGACCATATCATCAAAAATATTATAAAAATAAGACTGGAATACCACCCTAAAAATACTAAAATATAAGTTCAAAAAAATATTATAAAACGTTATCAGCAAATCTCCGTGAGATGAAAAAGTCCGTCCAGGGGTTAACTAATGATACAATGTATACAACAATGACTCCAGTCAAGATGAAATTGTCCCAAACAGTGAATAATCAGCTACACAGTGTCTGTTTATAACAGATCCAACAAGCGCTGCACGTGTAACAGATTAATCACAGCGTTAATGAGATTTTGGAAGATTGGCGTTTGACAATAGAGTCACCTTATTATGTAGGTATTGTTCACCTTTTTGCCGAACAGAAATATTCTTACTCACACCTCTATGAAGCGACTGTGTATCGATCTTTACTCCCACTTGTGATGGTTTCCCAAATTGTGTTCAGAGTTTCTTCGGACTGCACGCTCCTTGCAGCGCCTGCTGAACCCAGTCAGCGTCTAGAGAGACTGCACGCGCCTCCGTCGTCCGTAGATATTAAGTAGGGTCCCAGCACAGGAGGGAGATGAATGTACAAAGTCCCACACTTAGTGTGGAACACGCGCGGGCAACTGAAAACTAGGTACCTAGAATCCAAAAAAGGTGTCCTTAACAGGTAAAACTCAAGACTTCCTCTATGCGTTTCACCCGTGTATTAGGGCTTTTTCAAGATCACCCTAATACACAGGTGAAACGCGTAGAGGAAGTATTGAGTTGTTTTACCTGTTAAGGACACCTTTTTTGGATTCTAGGTACCTAGTTTTCAGTTGCCCGTGCGTGTTCCACTCTTCATAGAGGTGTGAGTAAGAATATTTCTGTTCGGCAAAAAAGGTGAAACAATACCTACATAATAAGGTGACTCTATTGTCAAACGCCAATCTTCCAAAATCTCATTAATGCTGTGATTCATCTGTTACATGTGCAGCGCTTGTTGGATCTGTTATAAACAGACACTGTGTAGCTGATTATTCACTGTTTGGGACAATTTCATCTTGGCTGGAGTCATTGTTGTATACATTGTATCATTAGTTAACCCCTGGACGGACTTTTTCATCTCACGGAGATTTGCTGATAATGTTTTATAATATTTTTTTGAACTTATTTTTTTGTATTTTTAGGGTGGTATTCCAGTCTTATTTTTATAATATTTTTGATGATATGGTCTTATTTTAATATATAAGGGAGACGTCCCTGGTATTTGTCTTTTATCATTATTGTATTTTTTCGTGCAGTAAAGTTATATACACTTTAATTTACTTTTGTTCCTTCATTCTTTATAGATGTTATTGTAGTATTTATGATTAGGTGTGGTGGTTAACTTAGCTTTTTAGCGCCCTCTTAATCCTTTTTAAAATTTAGTCAGAATCAAGCCTGTATTTAAACCTGTTGCTCCGCCATGGAGCCTAAACTTAGTTCTTAAAGTTCTTCAAGGGGTTCCGTTTGAACCTATGCATTCCATAGATATTAAGCTTCAATCTTGGAAGGTTCTGTTTTTAGTAGCTATCTCTTCGGCTCGAAGAGTTTCTGAGTTATTTGCTTTACAGTGTGATTCACCTTATCTTGTTTTCCATGCAGATAAGGTGGTTTTGCGTACCAAACCTGGATTCCTTCCTAAGGTTGTTTCTAATAGGAATATCAATCAGGAAATTGTTGTTCCTTCGCTGTGTCCTAATCCTTCCAAGAAGGAACGTCTGTTGCACAATCTTGATGTGGTTCGTGCTTTAAAGTTCTACTTACAAGCAACTAAAGATTTCCGTCAAATATCTTCATTGTTTGTTGTTTATTCTGGTAAGCGGAGAGGTCAAAATGCTTCGGCTACCTCTCTTTCTTTTTGGCTGAAAAGCATCATCCGTTTGGCTTATGAGACTGCTGGCCAGCAGCCTCCTGAAAGGATTACTGCTCATTCTACTAGAGCAGTGGCTTCCACATGGGCTTTTAAAAATGAGGCTTCTGTTGAACAAATTCGATACTTTTGCTTCTTCGGAGGCTATTTTTGGGAGAAAGGTTCTACAAGCAGTGGTGCCTTCCGTTTAAGGTACCTGTCTTGTCCCTCCCTTCATCCGTGTCCTAAAGCTTTGGTATTGGTATCCCACAAGTATGGATGAATCCGTGGACTCGATACATCTTGCAAGAGAAAACAGAATTTATGCTTACCTGATAAATTTCTTTCTCTTGCAATGTATCGAGTCCACGGCCCGCCCTGTCTATTTAAGACAGGTAGTATATTTTTATTTAAAAAACTTCAGTCACCTCTGCACCCTATAGTTTCTCTTTTTTCTTCCTAACCTTCGGTCGAATGACTGGGGGGTGGAGCTAAGGGAGGAGCTATATAGACAGCTCTGCTGTGGGTGCTCTCTTTGCCACTTCCTGTTGGGAAGGAGAATATCCCACAAGTATGGATGAATCCGTGGACTCGATACATCGAAAGAGAAAAATTTATCAGGTAAGCATAAATCCACAACCCAAATTTTAAGTTTATTCTTTAATGATAAGAAAAACTTAAAACATCAGCAGAAGAATCAAACTGAAACAGCTGCCTGAAGAACTTTTCTACCAAAGACTGCTTCTGAAGAAGCAAATACATCAAAACTGTAGAATTTAGTAAATGTATGCAAAGAAGACCAAGTTGCTGCTTTGCAAATATGATCAACAGAAGCTTCATTCTTAAAGGCCCACGAAGTGGAGACTGACCTAGTGGAATGAGCTGTAATTCTCTGAGGCGGGATCTTACCCAACTCCAAATAAGCTTGACGAATCAAAAGCTTTAACCAAGAAGCCAAGGAAATAACAGAAGTTTTCTCACCTTTCCTAGGACCAGAAAATAAAATGAAAAGACTAGAAGTCTTTCTGAAATCTTTAGTGGCTTCAACATAATATTTCAAAGCTCTTACCACATCCAAAGAATGTAAAGATCTTTCCAAAGAATTCTTTGGATTAGGACACAAGGAAGGAACAACAAATTCTCTACTAATGTTGTTAGAATTCATAACTTTAGGTAAAAATTGAAAAGAAGTCCGCAAAACCGCCTTATCCTGATGAAAAATCAGAAAAGGAGATTCACAAGAAAGAGCAGATAGCTCAGAAACTCTTCTAGCAGAAGAGATAGCCAAAAGGAACAACACTTTCCAAGAAAGTAGTTTAATGTCCAAAGAATGCATAGGCTCAAATGGAGGAGCCTGTAACGCCTTCAAAACCAAATTGAGACTCCAAGGAGGAGAAATTGATTTAATGACAGGCTTAATACGAACTAAAGCCTGTACAAAACAGTGAATATCAGGAAGTTTAGCAATCTTTCTGTGAAATAAACTGAAAGAGCAGAGATTTGTCCCTTTCAAGGAACTTGCAGACAAATCTTTATCCAAACCATCCTGAAGAAACTGTAAAATTCTCGGAATTCTAAAAGAATGCCATGAAAATTTATGAGAACACCATGAAATGTAAATCTTCCAAACTCGATAGTAAATCTTCCGGCCTTAACGGAAGTGGCTAAGGTTGGCAACTGGACATCCGAACAAGATCTGCATACCAAAACCTGTGTGGCCATGCTGGAGCCACCAGCAACACAAACTATTATTCCTGCATGATTTTGGAAATCACTCTTGGAAGAAGAACTAGAGGCGGAAAGATATAAGCAGGATGATAATTCCATGGAATGGTTAGCGCATCCACTGCTTCTGCCTGAACATCCCTGGACCTGGACAGGTATCTGGGAAGTTTCTTGTTTAGATGAGAGGCCATCAGATCTATTTCTGGAAGACCCCACATCTGGACAATCTGAGAGAACACATCGGGATGGAGAGACCACTCCCCTGGATGTAAAGTCTGACGGCTGGGATAATCCGCCTCCCAATTGTCTACACCTGGGATATGAACTGCAGAGATTAGACAGGAGCTGGATTCCGCCCAAACAAGTGTCCAAGATACTTCTTTCATAGCTTGTGGACTGTGAGTCCCACCCTGATGATTGACATATGCCACCGTCATGATATTGTCTGTCTGAAAACAAATGAACGGTTCTCTCTTTAACAGAGGCCAAAACTGAAGAGCTCTGAAAAATTGCACGGAGTTCTAAAATATTGATTGGTAATCTCGCCTCTTGAGATTTCCAAACCCCTTGTGCTGTCAGAGAACCCCAGACAGCTCCCCAACCTGAAAGATTTGCATCTGTTGTGATCACAGTCCAGGTTGGCCGAACAAAAGAGGCCCCTTGAACTAAACGTTGGTGATTTAACCACCACGTCGGAGAGTGTCGAACATTGGGATTTAAGGATATTAATTGTGAAATCCTTATATAATTCCGGCACCACTGATTCAACATACAAAGCTGGAGAGGTCTCATGTAAAGACAAGCAAAAGGAATCGCGTCCAATGCTGCAGTCATGAGGCCTAAAACTTCCATGCACATAGCCACTGAAAGGAATGACTGAGACTGAAGGTGCTGACATGCTGCAACCAGTTTTAAACGTCTCTTTTCTGTTAAAGACAGAGTCATGGACACTGAATCTATCTAAAAAACTAAAAAGGTGACCCTTGTCTGAGGAATCGAGAAACTCTTTGGTAATTTGGTAAATTGATCCTTCAACCATGTTTCCGAAGAAACAACACTAGTTGATTCGTATGAGATTCTGCAGAACGTAAAGACTGAGCTAGTACCAAGATATCGTCCAAATAAGGAAACACAGCAATACCCTGTTCTCTGATTACAGAGAGTAGGGCACCTAGAACCTTTGAAAAGATTCTTGGAGCTGTTGCTAGGCCAAATGGAAGAGCAACAAATTGATAATGCTTGTCTAGAAAAGAGAATCTCAGGAACTGGTAATGTTCCGGATGAATCGGAATATGAAGGTAAGCACCCTGCAAGTCTATTGTAGACATATAATGTCCTTGCTGAACAAAAGGCAGAATAGTCCTTATAGTCACCATCTTGAAAGTTGGTACTCTTACATAACGATTCAACGTTTTTAGATCCAGAACTGGTCTGAATGAATTTTCTTTCTTTGGAACAATGTATAGATTTGAATAAAACCCCAGACCTTGTTCCTGAGAAGGAACTGGCATGATTACCCCTGAAACCTCCAGGTCTGAAACACACTTCAGGAAAGCCTGAGCTTTTAATGGATTTACTGGGATGTGTGAGAGAAAAAATCTTCTCACAGGAGGTCTTACTCTGAATCCTATTTGGTACCCTTGAGAGACAATGCTCTGAATCCATTGATTTTGGACAGAATTTGCCCAAACATCCTTGAAAAACCCTAATCTGCCCCTACCAGCTGAGCTGGAATGAGGGCCGCACCTTCATGCGGATTTAGGGGCTGACTTTGGTTTCTTAAAAGGCTTGGATTTATTCCAGCTTGAGGAAGGTTTCCAATTGGAAACCGATTCCTTGGGGGAAGGATTAGGTTTTTGTTCCTTATTTTGACGAAAGGAACGAAAACGATTAGAAGCTTTTGATTTACCTTAGGCTTTTTATCCTAAGGCAAAAAGACTCCCTTCCCCCAGTAACAGTTGAAATAATAGTATCCAACTGACAACCAAATAAATAATTACCTTGGAAAGAAAGAGATGGCAATCTGGACTTAGAAGTCATATCAGCATTCCAAGATTTAAGCCACAAAGCTCTTCTAGCTAAAATAGCTAAAGACATGGATCTAACATCAATTTTGATAATATCAAAAATAGCATCACAAATAAAATGATTAGCATGTTGCAGTAAACGAACAATGCTATATAAGTCAGAATCCAAATCTTGTTGCGCTAAATTCTCCAACCAAAAAGTTGAAGCAGCTGCAACATCAGCCAAAGTAATTGCAGGCCTAAGGAGATGACCTGAATATAAATAGGCTTTAAAGGAAGTACTATCTTCCATAGGAATAGTAGTTTGTTTAGCAAGAGTTGAAATAGCCCCATCAACTTTGGGGATCTTTTCCCAAAACTCTATTGAAACTGTTGGTAAAGGATACAATTTTTTAAACCTTGCAGAAGGATTAAAAGGAGTACCCGGTTTATTCCATTCCTTAGAAATCATATCAGCAATAGCATCAGGAATAGGAAAAACCTCTGGAGTAACCCCAGGAGGTTTAAAAACAGAATTTAAACATTTACTGGTTTTAATATCAAGAGGACTAGTTTCCTCAATATCCAAAGTAATTAACACGTCTTTTAACTAAGAATGCATATATTCCATTTTAAGTAAATATGATGATTTGTCAGTGTCAATATCTGAAGGAGGATCTTCTGAATTAGATAGATCCTCATCAGAAGTGGATAATTCATTATGTTGCCGGTCCTTTGAAATTTCATCAACTTTATCAGAAGTTTTAAAAGACCTTTTACGTTTATGAGAAGGCGGAAATGCAGATAAAGCCTTCACAATAGAATCAGAAACAAATTCTTTAAAATTCATAGGTATATCATGTACATTAGAGGTTGAAGGATCTACAACTGGCAATGTACTATTACTTATGGAAACGTTCTCTGCATAAAAAAGTTTATCATGACAACTATTACAAATGACATTAGGAGATATAATCTCCACAATTTTACAACAAATGCACTTAGCTTTGGTAGAACCGATGTCAGGCAGCAAAGTTCCAGCAGATACTTCTGAGGCAGGATCAGATTGAGACATCTTGCAAAATGTAAAAGAAAAAAACAACATAATATATGACAGTTTCAGGAATGGGGGAAAAAATGCAAATAGCATAGCCCTCTGACATAGAAAAAGGCAAGAGGCAAACAGCAATGGGGTAATAAATAATGAAAAAGTTTTGCGTCAAATATGACACACAACGTAACTGAAAATATTTTGGCGCCAATCAAGTCTGGAAATGACACACTCGCGTCACTAACGACGCAACCCTGTGTGAACAACTCGGCGTCAACTACGACGACGGAAGTGACGAATTTGCGTCAACGGACGTGCCTTTTCGCGCCAAAAAATTCTGGAGCCAAAAGTGGCGCAATAAATTGTAGCATTTGGCGCACCCGCGAGCCTAATCCAGCCCGCAATTTGAAACAAGTAATCAATTGAAATAACCCCATATTTCTTAATATTTACTTTCCCCAAATATGAAACTGACAATCTGCAAAAGGAAATACATGAACCTGACTCAAGGCAAATATAAGTATAATACATATATTTAGAACTTTATATTATTACATAAAGTGCCAAACCATAGCTGAGGTGTCTTAAGTAATATAAAACATACTTACCAAAAGACACCCATCCACATATAGCAGATAACCAAACCAGTACTGAAACAGTTATCAGTAGAGGTAATGGTATATGAGAGTATATCGTCAATCTGAAAAGGGAGGTAGGAGATGAATCTCTACGACCAATAACAGAGAACCTATGAACTAGACTCCCGTTAGGAAAATCACTGCATTCAATAGGTAATACTCTCCACGTCCCTCTGACATTCGCTGTACTCTGAGAGGAATTGGGCTTCAAAAATGCTGAGAAGCGCATGTCAACGTAGAAATCTTAGCACAAACTTACTTCACCACCTCCATAGGAGGCAAAGTTTGTAAAACTGAATTGTGGGTGTGGTGAGTATTTATAGGCATTTTGAGGTTTGGGAAACTTTGCCCCTCCTGGTAGGATTGTGTCAGGGTGCCAGGAATCAGACTGAGACGAGAAGTGCAAAAATAATCACACCTTTATTAATAGCAAAAAATAATAAAAAGTCACAAGTCAAATAACAAGCCAGGAGTCAAAACCAGAGCTGGTAGTCAGACGAGCCGAGTCAGGAGCCAAAGCGAATAGTCAGACGAGCTGGAATCAGGAACAAGGAAAACAGCAGTCAGAAACAAGCCAGGGATCAGGAACCAGGAAGTACGTCAGGCAGCTAGGTAATACACAGGAACTCTCACAAACAGGTCTGAGACAACGCAAAGGCAAAGCATACTGAACAGAGGCCCTTTAAATAATAAGTGATGACAACACAATTCTGAGACTGCATCCTGTCTCACATGGATGATGCACACCAGTCTGGCCATAAAAGGAAGTGCAGTAAATGAGCAGCATCCCCCACAATGCACCATAGTCAGGAAGAGAGGTGAGTTAAATGGCTGCCAGCAGCACATGGCAAACACAACAGGGAGAAAACCCTGACAGTACCCTCCCCTCGACGACCCCTCCCCTGCGGGAGGACAAAAGGCTTATTGGGGAAACGGGCATGGAAGGCACGGAGGACGGCAGGAGCATGAACATCAGAAGAGGGATCCCAAGAACGCTCCTCCGGACCGTAGCCCCTCCAGTGAACCAAATACTGTACACGGCCCCTGGACATATGAGAGTCAATAATGCTGCTGACCTCATACTCCTCATGGTTGTCAACAACCCGTCAGAGTATTCGAAAAGGACCAACATAACGGGGAGCCAATTTATTGGAAGGCACACGAAGGTTCAAGTTGCCGGAGGACAGCCAAACTCTCTCACCAACCTGGTAGGAAGGTGCTGGCAGATGCCTACGATCAGCCTGGAACTTTTGGCGCTGCATAGAACGATGAAGGCAATCCTGAATCTGCACCCACGTGGAACAGAGTTGTCGGAGATGCTCCTCCAAAGCCGGAATACCCTGAGACATGAATGAATCAGGCAACAAGGATGGTTGATACCCATAATTCTCTATGAATGGGGATAACTTGGAGGAAGCATTAATAGCACTATTATGAGCAAACTCTGCCCCAGGTAACAGTTCAGACCAATTATTGTGGTGATCTGAGACATAGCAACGGAGGAACTGTTCCAGAGCTTGACCGTTCCGCAGCCCCATGGGATTGAGGGTGATATGCAGAGGAGAAGGAAAGCTGGATCCACATTTGAGCACAAAAGGAACGCTAAAATCTGGAGACAAACTGGCTAGCCCAGTCCGACACTATCTCCTTGGGTAACCCATGTAAACGGAAGACCTCCCGGGCAAAAATTGAGGCAAGCTCCTGAGCAGTAGGCAGCTTCATCAAGGGAATGCAATGTGACATTTTAGAAAAACTGTCAAACACCATAAGGATAACAGTATTGTCATTGGAAACAGGGAGCTCGACAATGAAGTCCATGGAAAGATGTGTCCAAGGACGCTCACCATTAGCAATAGGTTGAAGAAGACCCACAGGAAGACGTCGAGGAGTCTTATTCTGTGCACAAACTGAGCAGGAGGCAACATAAGCAGCAACATCAGAACGAAGACCTAGCCACCAGAATTGTCGAGTGACAGACCAAATCATTTGGTTCTTGCCTGGGTGACCTGCGGCTTTAGGATATTGGTAAGTGTGCAAATATTTATTTCGAAGATTCTCAGGAACAAAACACTTACCACTAGGTTTTTCAGGAGGTGCATTGGTTTGTGCAGCCAGGATCTCCTCCCCCAAGGGAGAAGTCAAATTAGTACGTATGGTAGCCAAAATATGGTCAGGAGGTATAACAGGAGTAGGTTCAGACAGAGGTTAAAATTGTCGAGAGAGGCATCAGCCCTAACATTCTTACTACCAGGCAGGTAGGAGACCACATAATTAAACCAAGACAAAAATAGCACCTTGGACAGAGGTGAAAATTGTCGAGAGAGGCATCAGCCCTAACATTCTTACTACCAGGCAGGTAGGAGATCACATAATTAAACCGAGACAAAAATAGCGCCCATCTGGCCTGTCGGGGCGACAAACGTTTTGCTTCAGATAAGTTAAATTCTTGTGGTCAGTAAGAATGAGCACTTGCATGCTAGTACCCTCGAGAAGATGCCTCCATTCCTTAAGTGCCAAAATTATGACCAGTAATTCTCTGTCACTAATTTCATAATTGCACTCCGCTGGAGACAATTTCTTAGAGAAGAAACCACATGGATGGAAGGAACCGTCAGGCGTAGGACGTTGAGACAAGAGGGCACCTACTCTAGTCTCAGACGCATCGACTTCAAGAACGAAAGGCAGGACAGGGTTAGGATGAGCCAGAACTGGAGCGGCAGCAAAGGCATTCTTAAGACTATCAAAGGCCTTAATGGCAGTAGGTGACCAATGGAGTGGATCATTCTCTTTACGGGTCATGTCTGTGATAGGTTTGACCAAGGAAGAAACGTTTTTAATAAACTTTCTAGTTACTGGCGAACCCCAAAAAACATTGAATAGACCGAAGACCAACTGGGCGAGGCCACTGCAGAACTGCAGATAACTTGTCAGGATCCATGAAGAACCCTGCAACTGAGATAACATAACCTAGGAAGGTTACTTGAGTCTGATGGAACTCACATTTCTCGAGTTTACAAAACAGGCCGTTTTCGCGTAGTCTCTAAAGAACCCGTGCAACATCAGAACGATGAGCCTCAAGTGTGGGTGAGTGTATGAGGATGTCGTCTAAGTACACCACAACACACTTTTGCAACATATCTCGTAGGACATCATTAAGAAATTCCTGAAAAACAGCAGGAGCATCACATAGGCCAAAGGGCATTAGAAGATACTCATAATGCCCGCTCCTGGTGTTAAATGCTGTTTTCCATTCGTGACCCTCCTTAATCCTAACGAGATTGTAGGCTCCTCTCAAATCAAGTTTAGTAAAGACCGTAGCTCCCTTGAGGCGGTCAAAGAGTTCCGTAATAAGCAGAATAGGGTAAGCATTCTTAATGGTAAGACAATTAAGACCCCTATAATCGATACATGGTCTTAACTTGGCACCCTTTTTCTTCACAAAGAAGAAGCCAGCCCCTACAGGAGAGCAGGATTTGCGGATGATCCCCCGCGACAGAGCATCGGCAACATTCTCCTCCATAGCACAATTCTCTGCAACAGACAGAGGGTACACCCGGCCACGAGGAGGAATGGCTCTGGGTTGCAGGTCTATAGCACAATCGTAAGACCGGTGAGGAGGCAACGTACCGGCACGCACCTTGTCAAACACGACTAGGAACTCTCGGTACTCCTCTGGCAATTGCAATACCGAAGAAGTGCACAAGACTTTAACTGGTTTCCGAAGACAAGTGGAAATACATTGCGGGGACCACAACAAAATTTCGGACCTGCGCCAGTCGAGACTGGGATTGTGCTTTTGGAGCCAGGGATAACCCAGAACAACCGGGAAAATGCGGAGAGTTTATCACCTGGAACTGGAGTGTTTCAAAATGGAGAGCCCCAACAGCCATGGACAACGGAGCAGTTTTGTGAGTAACAAGTGCAGGCTGAAGGGGCCTGCCATCAATGGCCACAATAGCAAGCGGAACGGACCGAGGCAAAACAGGAATGGACTGCTTTGATACAAAAGCACTGTCAATGAAATAGCCCGCAGCACCGGAGTCAACAAGAGCCTGAGTGACTATGGAGGAGTCCACCCAGGAAAGGACAACCGTGACCAAAGGTTTCTCCTTAAGCGGTTCCGGGGACGAGGATAAACCACCCAAGGTCTGCCCCGACAGGACCTTAGGTGTGAGCGTTTCCCGGCCGTGTAGGACAAGACTTCAAAAGGTGGCCCTGTAACTCACAATAGAGGCAGAGCCCCTCCCTCCTCCTAAAGGCCCTCTCCGCCGCGGAGAGACGCGTGAATCCCAGCTGCATCGGCTCAGCAGTACCTGGTGACACGAGACCAGGAGGCATGGGAGGAGAGGGAGGCATGGGTGGGAACGAACACGTAGGAGACTACGGAACAGGAGGCTTCCGCAAGCACTCCTTGAAAGAGGGCCTCTCTCTGAGTCTGATGTCAATTAGGATCAAAAAAGACACCAATGCCTCGAGATCCTCTGGTAAATCTCTGGCAGCAACTTCGTCTTTAATCGCATCAGAGAGCCCATGAAAGAAGGCGGCAACAAGGGCTTCATTGTTCCAACCTACCTCTGCGGCAAGCATACGGAACTCAATAGCATACTGAGCAACAGCTCTTGTACCTTGCTGAATGGATATGAGTCGTTTAGCAGTAGAGGAGTAGCGAGCCGGAACATCAAATACCCTTCGAAAGGAGGCCACAAATTCAGGGTAATTTGAAATCACAGGTGTATTAGTCTCCCACAAGAGATTAGCCCAGGCAAGATCTGTGTCAGAGAGTAACGAGATGAGAAATCCCACCTTAGCTCTGTCAGAGGGAAACGCCTGAGGTAACATCTCAAAGTAAATGCCCACCTGGTTCAAAAACCCACTGCACTGAATAGGATCGCCTCCATATCGCTGAGGTAGAGATGCAGAACCGGACATGCTCCTGGTAGGACTAGGTGCAGCAGCGGAAACAGGAGCAGCCATAACTTGCGGGACACTTTGGTCCAAATGTGCAGTGCGAGTCAGCAGGGTTTGCAGGGCTAGTGCAAATTGATCCAAGCGGTGATGCTGTTCATCCATCCTGGAAATGATAGGTAAAGGTGGATTATTAGCACCATCAGGATTCATGACCTTTGTGTAATGTCAGGGTGCCAGGAATCAGACTGAGACGAGAAGTGCAAAAATAATCACACCTTTATTAATAGCAAAAAATAATAAAAAGTCACCTGTCAAATAACAAGCCAGGAGTCAAAACCAGAGCTGGTAGTCAGACGAGCCGAGTCCGGAGCCAAAGCGAATAGTCAGACAAGCCGGAATCAGGAACAAGGAAAACAGTAGAGTCAGGAACAAGCCAGGGATCAGGGGACCAGGAAGGACGTCAGGCAGCCAGGTAATACACAGGAACTCTCACAAACAGGTCTGAGACAACGCAAAGGCAAAGCATACTGAACAGAGGCCCTTTAAATAATAATAAGTGATGACAATACAATTCTAAGACTGCATCCTGTCTCACATGGATGATGCACTCCAGTCTGGCCATAAAAGGAAGTGCAGTAAATGAGCAGCATCCCCCACAATGCACCATAGTCAGGAAGAGAGGTGAGTAAAATGGCTGCCAGCAGCACATGGCAAACACAACAGGGAAAAAACCTTGACAGATTGTATATCCCATAAGTCACAAGCTCATGGAATCTTGCCAATTACATGAAAGAAATTGTAATTCCTTTCTGGATTAAAATATATATAACATATGTATAACATATCAGATTTGTGGGACCAATATGCCCAAGCCCTATAATCTCAACTGTACTCAACTATAAGCTCAGTTACCTATAATTTTGTTGTATCTGAGTTGCATTACTTGAATTCAGTCATCCAATTTAAAATTTACCACTTAAAGTTTATTCAAACAACAAAGCTTGTCTTCTTATTAAAATGCCAAAAGGAAACAAGAAGTCTTTTTTCGAGGCAGAACATATTTTTCTTTGAGTAGAGAAGAATTTGATGTTTTTGACTGAACATTGCTATTAGGCAGTGCTCAAGTGTTTGAAGGAGAATGGAAAATGTACAAGCTGGTATTCCAGAAAATATATGTATTTATCAAAAGATGTGAGGTGCGAGAAATTAACCAGCAAATCATCATCTTCCAGATTGTGCCAAGCAACAGGGCATTCCAACAGGCTGTGCCAGAGATTTCTTCTGTCTATTGTGGTGTTTTAAAGTGACTGTAAACACCTAAATACTAGACATTTCTGCTGTCTTGCTATAAAATAACATATCAGCCATGTCTAAACATTTTAAAGCAAATCAACTTCTTGTATACTGCATTTGTTTTTCTTCCAACAGAAGGTGAAAGTCCACAAGACATCACTTGGGGTATGTTTTGCCTCCTCCTAATGGTCAGGAGGAGAATCTCCAACACACTAGAGCTTTACATCCCTCCCACTTCCTAACTACTTTAGTCATTTTTTCCTCCTTGGTGAAGTGAGGTGAAAGTGAAGTGCAAATCTACTCTTCGTTGAGAGTGGTCCTATAACCTGTCTGAGGCCCAGTTTCTCCTTGCAGTAACCTGTAGTTCAGAGGGGTAGACAATAATTTATAAGCAAAGCATTAAAAGGTATTTTTTCAGTGAGAAATGTCACAGGCCTCCCAGGTGAAATGTGGACTTGTCCACCAATCCCCTGATCTACTATGAGCTGCTCCGTGTGGGATCCACAGTCCTTGCCACCAATCCCCTGGGTTGTGGATGCTGTTACTGATTTTTAAGATCCTTGACATCATGCCTGCTCTGCCTAGGATGGGCTTGACTACTGGAAGCAAGTTGCTGTGGCTGAGGTAAGCACAGTGGACTAAGATGCTTACAGATACTTTGCACCTCCATAGCACACCAGCTTATTAGTATAAACATGTACACATTCTTCACATAGTCTGGGGACATAGAATTGTAGGCCATACACTATATACTAGCAGTTTATAACACTTCTGGGCACTAGTAGTTCTCTGGTCGGTTAACCTGACTTACATCTTTCCTTTGTGTTACTATCCAGAGTGAAAGTAGGAACAAGCCTCAGCAATTCTGATTGCTCCAGTGTGGACTCGCATGTTTTGGTTTGTGGATTTGGTTCATATGTAGTGATGTCCCGAACTGTTCGCCCGCGAACGGTTCCCAGCGAACATAGCTTGTTCGATCCGCCCCTATGTGTCATCATTGAGGAAACTTTGACCCTGTATGTCACAGCCGTCTGACACATTAGAGCCAATCAACATCAGACACTCCCTCACAGACCCTCCCAGCTACTCGGAATCCGCCATTTTAGACTCATAACGACCTTGCTTTCTTAATGAGAGGACGTGTTGTGTTTTTGCTCCTGACATTAATAGGAAAAACATACGGCTAGATTTAGAGTTGGGTGGTAGCCGTCAAAACCAGCGTTAGAGGCTCCTAACGCTGGTTTTTACCGCCCTCTGGTATTTGGAGTCAGTCAGGAAAGGGTCTAACGCTCACTTTACAGCCGCAACTTTTCCATACCGCAGATCCCCCTACGCCATTTGCGTATCCTATCTTTTCAATGGGATCTTTCTAACGCCGGTATTTAGAGTCTTGGCTGAAGTGAGCGTTAGAAATCTAACGACAAAACTCCAGCCGCAGAAAAAAGTCAGTAGTTAAGAGCTTTCTGGGCTAACGCCAGTTTATAAAGCTCTTAACTACTGTGCTCTAAAGTACACTAACACCCATAAACTACCTATGAACCCCTAAACCGAGGTCCCCCCACATCGCCGCCACACTATTAAAATTTTTTAACCCCTAATCTGCCAACCGCACACCGCTGCCACCTACGTTATCCCTATGAATCCCTAATCTGCTGCCCCTAACACCGCCGACCCCTATATTATATATTTTTTTTTTTTTTTTTAAATATTTTATTGGTGAAGTACATCATTTCGTACATAAAAAGACATAACATTCATCGTTGTATCTGATTATATATGTAACATTGTGAAAACATCTTTTATGAAATTAAATATGCCAAGAAAACAAAGGAAATAAAGATAATCGTTTATCTAAAGACAATTTTTCAACTTTCATACTCTGCCTTCTAGTACTTCACATTTTATATGATTTCTGAGAAAAAGGAAAATCGGATAACCAAATGGGGATAAATCGAAACAAACAAACAAATAGACAAAAGAGGAAAAAAAAAAAAAAAAAAAAAAAAAAAAAAAAAGGAGAAAGGGAAAACAATTGGTATCTTAACCCCTGCCATTCCCCCCCCTATATTATATTTATTAACCCCTAATATGCCGCCCCCAACGTCGCCGCTACCTACCTACACTTATTAACCCCTAATCTGCCGACCGGAGTTAGGGCTAGAATTAGCTTTAGGGGTTAAAAAATTTATTAGAGTAGCGGTGAGCTCCAATCGGCAGATTAGGGGTTAATACTTGAAGTTAGGTGTCCGCAATGTTAGGGAGGGCAGATTAGGGGTTAATAGTATTTATTATAGGGTTATTGAGGCGGGAGTGAGGCGGATTAGGGGTTAGTAACTTTATCATAATAGCGGCGCGGTCCGGTCGGCAGATTAGGGGTTAATAAGTGTAGGTATGTAGCGGCGACGTTGGGGGCGGCATATTAGGGGTTAATAAATATAATATAGGGGTCGGCGGTGTTAGGGGCAGCAGATTAGGGGTTCATAGGGATAACGTAGGTGGCAGCGGTGTGCGGTCGGCAGATTAGGGGTTAATAATAAAATGCAGGGGTCAGCGATAGCGGGGGCGGCATATTAGGGGTTAATAAATATAATATAGGGGTCGGCGGTGTTATGGGCAGCAGATTAGGGGTACATAGGGATAACGTAGCTGGCGGCGGTGTACGGAGCGGCAGATTAGGGGTTAATAATAATATGCAGGGGTCAGCGATAGCGGGGGCGGCAGATTAGGGGTTAATAAGTGTAAGGTTAGGTGTGTTTAGACTCGGGGTACATGTTAGGGTGTTAGGTGCAGACTTAGGAAGTGTTTCCCCATAGAAAACAATGTAGCTGCGTTAGGAGCTGAACGCTGCTTTTTTTGCAGGTGTTAGTTTTTTTTTCAGCTCAAACAGCCCCATTGTTTCCTATGGGGGAATCGTGCACGAGCATGTTTTTGAAGCTGGCCGCGTCCGTAAGCAACGCTGGTATCGAGAGTTGCAGAGGCGGTAAATATGCTCTACGCTCCCTTTTTGGAGCCTAACGCAGCCATTCTGTGAACTCTAAATACCAGCGGTATTTAAAAGGTGCGGGGGGGGGAAAGCACGTGTAGCTAACGCACCCCTTTGGCCGCAGAACTCTAAATCTAGCTAGGCTAGTGTATTTAGTGTCCACTACAGTCCAGAAGGACTCCACTCATCTCTGCTGCAAGGACAGCACCCCAAAAAGCCCTTTTAGGACTATATTTCGTGCATTTTTTTTTTCCTATTTTTTTATTAGCATTTGCCTGGCTTTCAGCCTGTGTGTTTAAGGCTCACAGCATATGCTGTGATTACTGCCACCACTGATATCTCCCTAACAACATTAGTTTAAATTTAACTAACCAAAATTTTTAATTATTTTTCTAGTGTAATTTTTTTTTCATTTTCTATCAGGCCTGTGTCACACAGCATATACTCTGGTTCATTGCTCTGTGCCAGCCACCAGTGTTAATATCCGTTTATAACATTATTTTAAATTTAGAAAAAAAAAATATTTTGCTAGTGTAATCTAATTACATTTTCTATCAGGCCTGTGCCTGTCAGACTCCACAGCATTAATATACCTCATTTTTTTTCAGTCTTTTGGTTAATTGGTCTGTGCTAGGCAGCCACCACTCATATCTTCTTCACCTTAATTTAACTATAAAAAAAAAAGTTTAATTTTTTTTGATAGTGTAATCTAATATAATTTCCTATCAGGCCTGTGTGTTTTGCTGACATACAGAGCCTACTGTGTTTACTTGCTGCCCTCCCTAGTCTATGAGCCACGACTCATATGTGTTTAACCTTTTTTTAATTCCCCCCCCCCCCCTAAAAATAATTTAAATCATTTTTCTAGTGTAATCTAATAGTTTTTTCTATCAGGCGTGTGTTTATCTGACTTACAGATCCTACTGTTTTTAATAGCTGCCCTTCCAAGGCTATCAGCCACGACTCATATGTATGTGCTTAACCTTTTTCTTTAAATTGCCAAAAAAAAGTATTTAAATCATTTTGCTAGTGTAATCTAATTACATTTTCTATCAGGCCTGTGCCTGTCAGGCTCAACAGCATTAATATACCTCATTTTTTTTCAGTCTTTTGGTTAATTGGTCTGTGCCAGGCAGCCACCACTCATATCTTCTTCACCTTAATTTAACTATAAAAAAAAAGTTTAAATTTTTTTGATAGTGTAATCTAATATCATTTCCTATCAGGCCTGTGTGTTTTGCTGACATACAGAGCCTACTGTGTTTACTTGCTGCCCTCCCTAGTCTATGAGCCACGACTCATATGTGTTTAACCTTTTTTTAATTCCCCCCCCCCATAAAAATAATTTAAATCATTTTTCTAGTGTAATCTAATAGTATTTTCTATCAGGCGTGTGTGTTTATCTGACTTACAGATCCTACTGTTTTTAATAGCTGCCCTTCCAAGGCTATCAGCCATGACTCATATGTATGTGCTTAACCTTTTTCTTTAAATTGCCAAAAAAAAGTATTTAAATCATTATGCTAGTGTAATCTATTTTTATTTTCTATCAGGCCTGTGTCTAACTGTCTATCTGACTTACACAGCATACTGTTGTTAATTGCTGCCCTATGTAGCAGCCAGCCAGTGCGACCACTCATATGTGCATTGCACTTCTTAACATTATTTTAATATTAAAATCTAAAATTTTAAAATATTTTGCTAGTGTAATCTAACTTAATTTTCTATCAGGCCTGTGTTTTTGTCACTTACACAGCATACTGTGTTATATTGCTGCCCTACCTACCATCCATGACTAATATCTGCCAGCCTGTGTGCCAGGCCCAACTAGCCAATTAGTGGTACCAATCATAATTCTTGTAACAGTATCAAAAAAATTAAAATTCATAATTGTTTGGAGTGCAAATATTCAGTCTACTCGTGCCATTGAATTGCAGTTTCCTCCTGCCTGCCAGTCTGTGTGCCAGTCACAAACTAGCTAATTAGTGCCACCAATTCTAGTTGTTGTAAAAGTATTGTTAATCTTTAAAATTCCAAATTGATCGCTTGTGATTCATCAGTTTGCTCGTGCCATTGAATTGCACTTTCCTCCTGCCTGCCAGTGTGTTTTCCAGGCCCAACTAGCCAATTAGTGGCACCAATCATAATTCTTGTAACAGTATCTAAAAATTTAAAAATCTCCTAGTGCCATTGAATTGCATTTTACTCCTGCCTGCCAGCCTGTGTGCCAGGCCGACTTTCAACATATTTACACCAATCATATTTGTTGTCACAGTATTTTTAATAATTAAAAATTAAACATTTTTGGTAATTGTTGTTCTGAATCCTCAGTTTGCTCGTGCCATTGAATTGCACTTTCCTCCTGCCTTGCAGCCTGTGTGCCAGGCTCACCTAGCCAATTATTGCCAGCAATCATATTTCTTTTAACAGTATTGCAAAAATTCCCAATCACTATCAGGCCTGTGTCTAACTGTCTATCTGACTTACACAGCATACTGTTGTTAATTGCTGCCCTCAGTATTCAGTCTTCTAGTGTCCATGAATTGCATTTACCTCCTGCCTGCCAGCCCGTGTGCCTGGCCGTCTTGCCAACTATTTACACCAATCATAATTGTTGTCACAGTATTGTTACTAATAAAAAATTAAAATTTTTGGATTGTTGTTCTTAATCCTCCTATTGCTCGTGCCACTGAATTGCACTTTTCTCCTGCCTGCCAGCCTGTGTGCCAGGCCTACTTTCAAAATATTTACACCAATCATATATGTTGTCACAGTATTCTTAATAATTAAAAATTAAAATTTTTGTTAATTGTTGTTCTGAATCCTCAGTTTGCTCGTGCCATTGAATTGCACTTTCCTCCTGCCTTGCAGCCTGTGTGCCAGGCCCACCTAGCCAATTATTGCCAGCAATCATATTTCTTTTAACAGTATTGCAAAAGTTGTCAATCATCACTGTTTTGAGTGTCAATCTGCATTCTACTAGTGCCCTTTAATTGCATTTGCCTCCTGCCTGCCAGCCTGTGTGCCAGGCCATCTTGCCAACTATTTACACCAATCATAATTGTTGTCACAGTATTGTTACTAATTAAAATTAAAAGTTTTTGGATTGTTGTTTCTAATCCTCAGTTTGCTCGTGCCATTGAATTGCACTTTTCTCCTGCCTGCCAGCCTGTGTGCCAGCCAGGCCGACTTTCAAAATATTTACACCAATCATATATGTTGTCACAGTATTCTTAATAATTAAAAATTTAAATTTTTGCTAATTGTTGTTCTGAATCCTCAGTTTGCTCGTGCCATTGAATTGCACTTTCCTCCTGCCTGTCAGCCGGTTTTCCAGGCCCAACTAGCCAATTAGTGGCACCAATCATAATTCTTGTAACAGTATATAAAAAAGTAAAAATCATAATTTTTGGGACTGCAAACATTCAGTCTCCTAGTGCCATTGAATTGCATTTTCCTCCTGCCTGCCAGCCTGTGTGACAACCCGACTTTCAAAATATTTACACCAATCATATTTGTTGTCACAGTATTCTTAAAAATTAAAATTTTTGGTAATTGTTTTTCTGAATCCTCAGTTTGCTCGTGCCATTGAATTGCACTTTTCTCCTGCCTGCCAGCCTGTGTGCCAGGCCGACTTTCAAAATATTTACACCAATCATATTTGTTGTCACAGTATTCTTAAAAATTAAAAATTAAAATTTTTGGTAATTGTTTTTCTGAATCCTCAGTTTGCTTGTGCCATTGAATTGCACTTTTCTCCTGCCTGCCAGCCTGTGTGCCAGGCCGACTTTCAAAATATTTACACCAATCATATATGTTGTCACAGTATTCTTAATAATTAAAAATTACAATTTTTGTTAATTGTTGTTCTGAATCTTCAGTTTGCTCGTGCCATTGAATTGCACTTTCCTCCTACCTTGCAGCCTGTGTGCCAGGCCCACCTAGCTAATTATTGCCAGCAATCATATTTCTTTTAACAGTATTGCAAAAATTGTCAATCATCACTGTTTTGAGTGTCAATCTGCAGTCTCCTAGTGTCCTTGAATTGCATTTACCTCCTGCCTGCCAGCCTGTGTGCCAGGCCGTCTTGCCAACTATTTACACCAATCATAATTGTCACAGTATTGTTACTAATTAAAATTAAAAGTTTTTGGATTGTTGTTTCTAATCCTCAGTTTGCTCGTGCCATTGAATTGCACTTTTCTCCTGCCAGCCTGTGTGCCAGCCAGGCCGACTTTCAAAATATTTACACCAATCATATATGTTGTCACAGTATTCTTAATAATTAAAAATTTAAATTTTTGATAATTGTTTTTCTGAATCCTCAGTTTGCTCGTGCCATTGCATTGCACTTTCCTCCTGCCTTGCAGCCTGTGTGCCAGGCCCACCTAGCCAATTATTGCCAGCAATCATATTTCTTTGAACAGTATTGCAAAAATTGTCAATCATCACTTTTTTGACTGTCAGTATTCAGTCTCCTAGTGTCCTTACCTTGAATTGCACTTTTCTGCTGCCTGCAAGCCTGTGTGCCAGGCTGTCTTGCCAACTATTTACACCAATCATAATTGTTGTCACAGTATTGTTACTAATTAAACATAAACATTTTTGGATTGTTGTGCTTAATCCTCAGTTTGCTCGTGCCATTGAATTGCACTTTTCTCCTGCCTGCCAGCCTGTGTGCCAGGCCGACTTTCAAAATATTTACACCAATCATATTTGTTGTCACAGTATTCTAAATAATTAAAAATTAATTTTTTTTGTAATTGTTGTTCTGAATCTCCTCAGTTTGCTTGTGCCATTGAATTGCACTTTCCTCCTGCCTGCCGGCCTGTGTGCCAGGCCCATATAGCCAATTAGTGCCAGCAATCAAATTTATTTTAACAGTATTGCAAAAATTGTCAATCATCACTGTTTTGAGTGTCAATCTGCATTCTACTAGTGCCCTTGAATTGCATTTTCCTACTGCCTGCCTGCCTGCCTGCCTGTCCCAACTAGCCAATTAGTGCCACCAATCATATTTCTTTTAACAGGATTGGAATTATTGTTAATCATAACTGTTTTGACTGTGATTCTTCAGTCTCCTAGTGCCATTGAATTGCAGTTTCCTTTCTCCCAGCGTGTGTGCCAGACAAGCCCATTTTCCAACTAGTGCCAACAATCATATTTGTTGTCACAGTACTTTTAATATTTTAAAAAATTAACAATTTGTGATTTTTAAAACATCTGTCTTTTTGGTTGTTGTTAGTCTCACAGCGTATACTGTGCCCACTTGCACAGTGCCACCACTCCTATAATTGGTGTTATAGTATTGTCAGTGTCCATTTAAAAAAAATGACAGGCAGAGGCAGGCCACCCCGCAGGTTCCGTGGTCGTGGTGCTGTGATTCCTTTAGACCCTACAAATATGCACATTGTTCAGACGCCGGGTGCCAGGGGGGACGCGAAAAGTTCTGAGGAGGACCTAGTGGAATGGCTAACACAGGAGACCCAATCTTCTTCAGCTTCCGCTGCTAGTCCTCCTAACCTTGACGCACCATCTACATCCAGCTGTGCTTTGGGCAGGTCTCAAGTGACCAGTGCCACTCGCCCGCCTGTCGCCACCACCAACACTAGCACCACAGCCGCTTCACTTGATCCCTGTCACAGGAGTTATTGACACATCAGTTGGAAGAAATGATTGATGCGCAACCATCATTGACAGATGATGTAGATAACAGTGATCAGTCTCAGTCGAGCAGCATTACCGACATGGAGGTACGGTGTGATGATGATGATGTTGT
Source organism: Bombina bombina (assembly GCF_027579735.1). Lineage (NCBI taxonomy): Eukaryota > Metazoa > Chordata > Amphibia > Anura > Bombinatoridae > Bombina > Bombina bombina. The sequence continues at coordinate 111,381,537 of NC_069507.1, forward strand.
ACCCGCTGCTGCTTCCTTTCTTGATGTGTCAGATACAAGTGAAGCGGTTGATGATGATGTGTCGGTGGATGTCACGTGGGTGCCTGCTAGAAGAGAAGAAGAAGAGGGGGAAAGTTCAGATGGGGAGACAGAGAGGAGGAGGAGACGATTTGGAAGCATGGGGAGGTCGTCTCAAGGAGCTAGTGGCACAGTCAAACAGCATGCATTGGCACCCGGGGTCAGCCAGACAGCACGCCGACGCCCTTCAACGCATTCTGTTGCCACCACCAGAATGCCGTCATCGCAGAGCTCAGAAGTGTGGCATTTCATTTGTGTGTCTGCCTCTGACAACAGCGATGCCATTTGCAACCTGTGCCAAAAGAAACTGAGTCGTGGGAAGTCCAACACCCACTTAGGTACAACTGCTTTGCGAAGGCACATGGTCTCCCATCACAAAGGCCGATGGGAAGAACACATGAGTAGAAGCAGCACACAAAGTTAAAGCTGCCCTCCTCCTCCTGCTCCAGCATCTTCAGCCACGTCAACCAGTGCTGTTCTCCTTGCCCCCTCTCAACCATCCTCCACTCAGTCTCTCTTACGTAGCAGTTCCTGGTCATCTGCCCACATTCAGCTGTCTGTCAAGGACATGTTTGAGCGTAAGAAGCCAATTTCTCAAAGTCACCCCCTTGCCCGGCATCTGACAGCTGGCTTGTCTGAACTCTTAGCCCGCCAGCTTTTACCATACAAGCTGGTGGAGTCTGATGCATTTAAACAATTTGTATCTATTGGGACACCGCAGTGGAAGGTACCTGGCAGAAATTTCTTTTCACAAAAGGCAATCCCAAACCGGTACTCTGTTGTGAGAAATTAAGTTATGGCATGTCTGGCACACAGCGTTGGGGCAAGGGTCCATATGACCACGGATAGCTGGTCTGCAAAGCATGGTCAGGGCAGGTATATCACCTACACTGCGCATTGGGTAAACCTGCTGACTTCTGACAAGCATGGAATGCGTGGCTCTGCAGAAGAGTTGGTGACACCGCCACGACTTGCAGGCAGGCCTGCTGCTACCTCCTCTACTCCTCCTACTCCATCCTCTTCCCTAACCTCTTCCTCGGCTGAGTCCTCTTCAACTTCTGCTTCTTGCTCCACATCTATGGCACCCCCCCAGCTCCCCAGGTACTATGCTACATCCCGTGTACGGCAGTGTCACACCGTCTTGGGGTTGACTTGCCTGAAAGCGGAGAGTTACACCGCACCAGCACTCCTGACCGCCCTGAACGCACAGGTGGATCAGTGGCTGACTCCGCACCAACTGGAGATTGGCAAGGTTGTTTCTGACAATGGAAGTAATTTGGTGGCGGCATTGAAATTGGGCAAGTTGACACATGTGCCGTGCATGGCACATGTGTGTAATCTAATTGTATAACGATTTATCCATAAGTACCCAGGCTTACAGGACATCCTGAAGCAGGCCAGGAAGGTGTGTGGCCATTTCAGGCGTTCATACACGGCCATGGCGCTTGATTTGCGTCAGCCCGACACGGTGGAATTCAACACTCCTAATGTTTGACCGCCTGCTCCAACAAGAAAAAGCTGTTAATGAGTATTTGTATGACCGGGGTGCTAGGACAGCCTCTGGGGAGCTGGGGATATTTTGCCAAATTACTGGACACTCATGCGCAATGCCTGTAGGCTCATGCGTCCTTTTGAGGAGGTGACAAACCTTGTCAGTTGCACCGAAGGCACCATCAGCAACATCATACCGTTTGTTTTCTTCCTGGAGCGTGCCCTGCGAAGAGTGCTGGATCAGGCCGTAGATGAGCGTGAAGAGGAAGAGTTGTGGTGTCCATCACCCCCACAAACAGCCTTATCAGCATCGCTTGCTGGACCTGCGGCAACGCAGGAAGAGGAGTCAGAGGAGGAATGTGGCTTTGAGTAGGAGGAGGAGGAGGAAGACAGAGCACAACAGGCATCCCAAGGTGCTCGTTGTTGTCACCTCTCTGGTACCCGTGGTGTTGTACGTGGCTGGGGGGAAGAAGATACCCTCAGTGAGATCAGTGAGGAGGAGGAACGGGACATGATTAGCTCGGCATCCAACCTTGTTCAAATGGGTTCTTTCATGCTGTCGTGCCTGTTGAGGGACCCTCGTATAAAAAAGCTGCAGGAGAACGACCTGTACTGGGTGTCCACGCTCCTCGACCCCCGGTATAAGCATAAAGTGCCTGAAATGTTACCAAATTCCCGCAAGTCGGAAAGGATGGAGCATTTTAAGAATAATTTAAAAACTATGCTTTACACAGCGTATAAGGGTGATGTCACAGCACCACGGGAATGTAACAGTGGAAGAGATGAAATTAATCCTCCTCCTCCCACGAACACGGCGGCAAGGACAGGACGCTTTCCTGACGTCTTGTTGATGGAGGACATGCGTACCTTTTTAACTCCCATGCATCCCCAGAGCCTTTCGGGATCCAGCTTCAGAGAAAGACTCAACCGACAGGTAGCAGACTACCTAGCTTTAACTGCGGATGTCAAGTGTCAAGACACTCTCAGGAGCGATGGACTCCTTGACTACTGGGTGTGCAGGCTTGACTTGTGGCCTGAGCTATCCCAATTTGCAATTGAAATTCTGGCCTGCCCCACGTCAAGTGTCTTGTCCGAAAGGACTTTCAGTGCAGTAGGAGGTTTTGTCACTGAGAAGAGAAGTCGCCTAGGTCAAAAAAGCCTTGACTATCTCACTTTTATAAAAATGAATGAGGGCTGGATCCAGAAGGGACTGACATTGGGCGATACATTTGATTAAAAAAGGCCTGATGATGAGATGAGCTGGCTTGGGCTACAACTGGTACACAGGCTGGCCTTTTTTTTTTCTCATAAAGCCGGATGACTTGCTTGACTAATCCACCAACAACTAGTGTTCAAGCCACAAGCTTAGAGGGCACTTTATAAATGTTTTACAAACATCAATTTTTCTGGCCGCTGCTACAGCATTTGCTACAACATTACCCAAATTTTTCAGTCATTTGTACATTCCTAATTTTTCTGGCCTCTGCTGCTGCTCTGTGGGTACAAAACTCAAATAAAAAAATAAGGCACATAACAGTGATTAAACTGTTACGAATAGTACAACTTAACAGTGCACACCACTCACATCTGGTGGACCATTAAATTGCACGCGCAGTGCCCCAAATGTGAAGTAGGAGGACCGACCAAGCATTTTTATACGTCTCTTGGTTGCTCTAAATTATCTCCGTGTTCCATCTATGCCATACCTGTACTCTATTGTGCAAAAGGGTAGCATATGTGGTGTTTCATACTGTTGTGCCTGTTGCGGGTCGTGGCCCATGGTATAAAAAGGCTGAAGGAGAACGACCTGTAATGGGTGCCCCAGCAAATTTTTAGAAAAATTTTCCCGGTTCCTCTCAATTATCTCCAGGTTTCTAAAATGGATGCGATACCTGTACTCGCTTGTGCAAAAGGATGGCATATGTGGTGTTTCCTGCAGTTGTTTCTGTTGAGGGTGCTGGACCCTTTTATAAAAATGCTGAAGGAGAACGACCTGGAGTGGGTGTCCAAGCATGTTTTTTTGGGCAATTTCACGTTTCCAAACAATTATCTCTGGGTTTCTAAAATCAATGCCGTAACAGTACTCTATTGTTCAAAAGGATGCCATATGTCCTCTTTACTGCTGTTGTTTCATATGCGGGTCCTGGACTCTCTTATAAAAAGGCTGAAGTAGAAAGAAGTGTCCTGGGTGTACAATCATTTTTTTGGTTCAATTTCCCGGTTGCAACAAATTATCTCCGGGTTTCTAAAATCAATGCTTTACCTGTACTCCATTGTTCAAAAGGATGCCATATGTCCTCTTTCCTGCTGGTGTTTTGTTTGAGGGTCCTGGACCCTGTTATAAAATTGCTGAAGCAGAAAGAAGTGTACTGTGTGTCCATCCAAACCTTTTTGTGATTCAAATTCCAGGTTGCAAAAAATTATCTCCCGGTTTCTAAAATCAATGCTTTACCTGTACTCTATTGTTCAAAAGGATGCCATATCATGTCCTCTTTCCTGCTGGTGTTTTGTTTGAGGGTCCTGGACCCTCTTATAAAAAGGCCTAAGGATAAAGAAGTGTACTGGGTGTCCATTCAATGTGTTTTTCTATTTCCCATTTGCCCAAAATTAGCTCTGGGTTTGTAAAATCAATGCTGTACCTGTACTCTATTGTTCAAAAGGATGCCATATGTCCTCTTTCCTGCTGGTGTTTTGTTTGAGGGTCCTGGACCCTCTTATAAAAAGGCCTAAGGAGAAAGAAATAAGTGTACTGGTTGTCTAATCAATTTTTTTTTAGAATTCACGGTTTCAACAAATTTTCTCTGGGTATCTAAAATCAATGCCCTTCCTGTAATCTATTTTTCAAAAGGATGCCATATGTCCTCTTTCATGCTGTTTTTTCTGTTGAGGCTCCGGGACCCTCTTATAAAAAGGCCTAAGGAAAAAGAATTGTACTGGGTGTATAATCAATGTTTTTTTATATTTCACGGTTGCAACAAATTATCTCTGGGTTTCTAAAATCAATGCCTTTCATGTAATCTATTTTTCAAAAGGATGCAATATGTCCTCTTTCCTGATGGGGTTTTGTTTGAGGGTCCTGGAGCCTCTGCTAAAAAGGACTAAGGAGAAAGAAGTGTACTGGGTGTCCATCGAATAATTTTTTTTATTCAAAATCCCGGTTGCAACAAATTATCTCCGGGTTTCTAAAATCAATGCCTTTCCTATAATCTTTTTTTCAAAAGGATGCCATATGTCCTCTTTCCTGCTGCTGGTTTTGTTGAGGGTCCTGGAGCCTCTGCAAAAAAGGCCTAAGGATAAAGAAGTGTACTGGGTGTATATTCAATGTTTTTTTAGATTGCCCGGTTGCAAAAAATTATCTCTGGGTTTCTAAAATCATTTCCTTTCCTGTAATCTATTTTTCAAAAGGATGCCATATGTCCTCTTTCATGCTGTTGTTTCTGTTGAGGCTCCGGGACCCTCTTATAAAAAGGCCGAAGGATAAAGAAGTGTACTGGGTGTCCAAACAATGTTTTTTTCTATTTCCCTGTTCATATAAATTATCTCAGGGATTCTAAAATCAATGCCTTAAATGTAATCTATTGTGCAAAAGGATGCCATATGTCCTCTTACCTTTTTTTTTTGTTTTAATTTTTTTTCGGTATTTTTGTTTATTTTAGAAAATATAATGCACTTATAGGTTCACTAAGATTATGACTTTGCACACTGCCATTTTCCATGAAGAATTTTGACATGTCGTGTGATATGACTAGAAGAATGGTATGTTTTGAATCTGCTGAGCATAATAATAATAAAAAAAAAAAAAAATGAATTTAACTTGAGTTACTAACTGAAGCATGACTTCAGGAGTCAGGCGTGGTCCTCCTAGGTAGTGGTTGTTAGCAGATTATTTTCACTGAAAATTGCAATTGCCACAGCGTGCATAAAATGTGCATCACCAGTCTCCAAATCTTACCTTTTTAATGCCAATTGATATTGCCACATCTGGAACAACAGTAAATAACATGTGCGTCACCACAGTCTCCAAAGCTGTTGTCAGATGTATACAAAAACACTGATAAAGTATTCCTTTCGGGGCGCAAAGAGATGGCTACCGGAACACTCCAGGAACTTCCCAAGAGTCGCTGTCTTGTGTTTCTGGTGATGTTGGAGACATCTGTGTAGTGTACAGGGAGGCCCAAAATCCTCTCCATCTCTGTGCACCACAGGACAGGACGTCCTTGTCATCCATAAGCACAGGAAATTGCTGGCATTTTTCTTGCTTCAAGAAGTTCAGCTTTTGTGGTTATAGTACAGACTTTAATAAACTTTGGTTTCCTACCATACTCAAGACAATCTTGTAGTTCAAGCTTCGGACTTGCTGTGGGAAACAGTGGCCTGTCCATACCAGGAAGATGATTTAGACAGAAGTAACGAGCTCTGCTTGCAGGTGACACATGTTTAGTGTCAATCATCAAAGGGGTTGCGTGCAGAATATGGCAGATGGCCCCTTATTCACATGTTTGTCCAGAGCCACAACATTTGCAAACAGCCAGAAGAAAGGTCGGTTCTCACCAGCCTTAAGTTGCGCTTCATTTACCAAATGCTGATATTCAAAAAATAGACAAACATTGCCTTAAAAAAGACATTTGTGATATGGATTCACCAGAGCAAGGTCATTGCAAGTACTTCCCACGATAACAAAATTAAAATGCCACAACTCCTCAATCTTCCCCTTCACATTAATATTGTCACACTCCCTTGTACTCTTATGCCCAGCTCCCTGCTCTTGTTTTTGTTGAGGGTCCTGGAGCCTCTGCTAAAAAGGCCTATGGATAAAGAAGTGTACTGGGTGTCTATTCAATGTTTTTTTTAGATTTCCCGGTTGCAACAAATTATCTCTGTGTTTCTAAAATCAATGCCTTTCCTGTAATCTATTTTTCAAAAGGATGCCATATGTCCTCTTTCATGCTGTTGTTTCTGTTGAGGCTCCGGGACCCTCTTATAAAAAGGCCTAAGGATAAAGAAGTGTACTGGGTGTCCAATCAATGTTTTTTTCTATTTCCCGGTTCAGATAAATTATCTCTGGGATTCATAAATCAATGCCTTACCTGTAATCTATTTTTCAAAAGGATGCCATATGTCCTCTTTCATGCTGTTGTTTCTGTTGAGGCTCCGGGACCCTCTTATAAAAAGGCCTAAGGATAAAGAAGTGTACTGGGTGTCCAATCAATGTTTTTTTCTATTTCCCGGTTCAGATAAATTATCTCTGGGATTCATAAATCAATGCCTTACCTGTAATCTATTATTCAAAAGGATGCCATATGTCCTCTTTCATGATGTTATTTTTGTTGAGGCTCCGGGAGCCTCTTATAAAAAGGCCTAAGGATAAAGAAGTGTACTGGGTGTCCAATCAATGTTTTTGTCTATTTCCAGGTTCATATAAATGATCTCTGGGATTCTAAAATCAATGCCTTAACTGTAATCAATTGTTCTCTTTCCTGCTGCTGGTTTTGTTGAGTGTCCTGGAGCCTCTGATAAAAAGACCTAAGGATAAATAAGTGTACTGGGTGTCTATTCAATGTTTTTTTAGATTTCCCGGTTGTAACAAATTATCTCTGTGTTTCTAAAATTAATGCCTTTCCTGTAATCTATTTTTCAAAAGGATGACATATGTCCTCTTTCATGCTGTTGTTTCTGTTGAGGCTCCGGGACCCTCTTATAAAAAGGCCTAAGGATAAAGAAGTGTACTGGGTGTCCAGTTAATGTTTTTTTTCTATTTCCCGGGTCATATAAATGATCTCTGGGATTCTAAAATCAATGCCTTAACTGTAATCAATTGTTCACAAGGATGCCATATGTCCTCTTTCATGCTGTTGTTTCTGTTGAGGCTCCGGGACCCTCTTCTAAAAAGGTCTAAGGATAAAGAGTGTACTGGGTGTCCAATCAATGTTTTTTTTTATTTCACAGTTGCAAAAAAATTATCTATGGCTTTCTAAAATCTATGCCTTACCTGTCATCTATTGTTCAAAAGGATGGCATGTGTCCTCTTTCCTGCTGTTGTTTTTGTTGAGGGTCCGGAACACTATTCTAAAAAGGCCGAAGGAGAACGACCTGTACTGTACTGGGTGTCCAATTATGTTTTTGTTTTCAATTTCACGGTTCATAATTAATATCACTGTGTAACTAAAATCAATGCCATACCTGTACTCTGTTGTTCAAAAGGATGGCATATGTGGTGTTTCATTCTGTTGTGGTTGTTGAGGGTCGTGGCCGTGGGACAGCGTATAAAACGGCTGAAGGAGAACAACCTGTACAGCCTTGCTCCTCTTTTTAGGCAGGCCAGCTCTTTGCATACATGCCCACAGACTCTGTAACGCATGCCTCTTTTAGGGAGAGGTGCAGCCATAATGCAGGGTCAGAACCTCTGCCTGCAACTGTTATACTCGATTTTGCGAAAGGAAGTAACCTTACCATGGTTCCCTGCACGCACGTATTGTTGTTATATTTTGGTGAGGCTAATCATGATGGCCATGTAGACCACCACCGAGAGTCCTGGAAGTAACAGGGATGAGATGAAAGTGCTAAGAATAGTACTACTTAAAACAACCGAGTTAGCCATGGGTGTTAATCCAAGACCGCTTGGCTTTATTTTTGTTTTGGGTGCGGCTAATCATGCAGGCCATATAGAGCTGCCACCATTCGGTGTTGTATCAGCTATTAAAATAATAAGAACTGTACTATCAAAATACAGCCAATGAAGGGCCTATGAAGACTGAGCAAAGTTTGGATTGTAGTATTTTGTTCGGCTAATCATGATGGCCATGTAGACCACCCGTAACAGGGATGAAAGTGCTAAGAATAGTACTAATTGAAACAACCGAGTTAGCCATGGGTGTTAGTCTAAGACCACTCAGCTTTTTTTGGGGTTTGGGTGCAGCTAATCATGAAGGCCAGATAGACCTGCCACCATTTGGTGTTGTAACAGGTATTAAACTGCAAAGAACAGTACTACTTAACACAACCTACTTACCATGGGTCCCAAAGCATATGTTTGGTTATTATGTTTTGTAAGGGTAATCATGCAGGCCATATAGACCTCCACCGATAGGGTGAGTATGAGTAACAGCTATTAAAATGCTAAGGACATTACTAATTAACACAACATAGTTACCATGGGTCGCAGACCAAGAGCAGATGTCTTATTATTATATTTTGTATGGGTAATCATCCAGGCCGTATAGACCTCTCCAAATAGGGGGATTTACAGAGATTAAAGTGCTAAGAATGGTAGTACTTAAAACACAACCTAGTTAAAATGGGTACCAGACCGCATGTCTTATTATTATATTTTTTCAGGGTAATCAGGCAGGCCATATAGACCACCCCCGATAGGGGGGGGTAACAGGGATTAAAGTGCTAAGAAAAGTACTAATTAACACAAGCTAGTTATCATGGGTCCAACACCGTGTGTCTTGATGTTATACTTTGTCAGGGTAATCATGCAGGCCATATAGACCACCCTTGATAGGGGGAGTAACAGGGATTACAGTTATAAGAATAGTACTACTTAAACACAACCTAATTACCATGGGTCCAAGACCAGATGTTTTCTTATTATACTTTGTCAGGCTAATCATGCAGGCCATATAGAGCTCCAACAAAAGGGGGGGTAAGAGGGATTCAAGTGATAAGAAAAGTTTTACTTAACACAACAAAATTACCATGGGTCCCAGACCGCGTGTCTTGTTGTTATACTTTGTCAGGGTAATCATAACCGCCATATAGACCTCCACCAATAGGGGGAGTTACAGGGCTGAAAGTGCGAAGAATAGTACTACTTAACACAACCTAGTTGGGTCCAAGACCGCATGTTAAATTATTAGACTTTATCAGGGTAATTATATATCTAACAAATCTATCTATTTCTCTTCTATCGATTCTATCTAACTATCAATCTATGTATATCTATCTATCCTATCTATCGATCTATCTTCTGTCCGGGATGTTTTGAGACAGCCACCTGTGTTTCTGACAAATTTGAAGTAGGAGGACAGAACAATCATCTTCTTCCATCTCCCGGTTCCAAAAATGAAGGCCATATAGACCTCATCTGATAGGGGGAGTAACAGGTTGTAGTAAAATGTTAAGAATATTACTACTTAACACACCACGGGTCACAGACCACATGTCTTATTGTTATACTCTGTCAGGGAAATTATATATATTTCAAATCGATTTATTTAAAATTCAAATTCAAATAATTCAAATCAATCGAACTATCAAACGTATCGATCAAATGTAGATTGCATCTATTGATCAATGTAATTCGTATCTATAAAATGTATATTACATATTTTGGGTGATGTCATTCGTATCTATAAAATGTATATTGCATCTTTGATTCGATAACATTTGTATCTATCAAATGTATATTGCATCTATTGATCGATGTAATTCGTATCTATCGAATGTATATTGCATCTATTGAGCTATGTACAGTGTATCAATCATATGTATATTGCATCGATTGAGCTATGTAATCTCTATGTATCTATCTATCAAATCTATCTATCTCGTGGTTGTGCAAGTGGACTGTTTGTGGTTGATTGCGGTGCGTAACACTTGGAGTTTGCTCTGTCACTGTGATGCGGCCGTAACCCTTACACTACCTGATAGATACGACATCATAACTGATGTTTTAAAGCACGTTATTGCAAACAATTTGGGAATGTTAGTTGATTTAGGTCCTTTATGGGTTAAAAGCAGACTCTGCATAAACTATGTAATTTTCCATGGGAGTTTTGCCATGGATCCCCCTCCAGCATGCCACAGTCCAGGTGTTAGTACCCTTGAAACAACTTTTCCATCACTATTGTGGCCAGAAAGAGTCCTTGTAGGTTTTAAAGTTCGCCTGCCTATTGAAGTCAACAATACCGGAAGTTCGAGTCCGCCGTTCGTGAACCGAAATTTTTAGGTTTGCGACATCACTATTCATATGTCCTCAAGCTGTAAGGGACACTTCAAATGTGGCACAAGAAGTTGTATAGCGTGTAGTCACACTTTGGTGAGTAAGGTTTTTCAGTCCACATGTACACAAAAGGTGTACGAAAGTTAACAGTGCACCAATTGTAGGACGGAATTTGTTATCGACATGATACAGTGTAACAAATGTAATATACAGTATGTAGGTTGCACCTCTAGGGAGGCTAGAGTCAGAATTAGAGAACATCTAAATGATGAAATAATGAAAAGACCACCACTAGAGCAGCCAAACATTTTCTCTATGAACATCAAGGAGTGGTAGATTCATTCAGATGGATGATAATTGATGTTATTAATAAAAAGCCTAGAGGAGGTAACAGAGTCCAAGAAATGTTTCGTAGAGAAGCTTATTGGATCTTCACCCTTAACACTCGCAAACCGATGGGTATGAATATTGAGGGTGATATCAACTTTTGGTAATTAAGTCAACAATAGACTATCCGGATAAGGATTCTAACTGTTTTCCTCAACTATATAATTTAATACACTCTAGGGAAATAGTATATGAATTACAGTATTATAACATTTTATAGTGAAACAGATTAAAATAATTACAGGAATCATAACACTGGATGAGGATATGGTAGCTGATTAGAATATACAACTGTATATATTTCCAGCATCAAAATTAAAAATAAAAAAGAAGCGTATTGAATGCAAACTGAAAGACCAGCACAACAGTTAAATTGATTACACATAAGACAGTGAGTTTATTACACGTAATAGACAACATAGGTTAATGCAATAGGTGTATATATGATCTTGTTTCCCCTTAGGTTGAGCATGAATACAATGATGACATAAAGATGACGTTATGTACTATAAAAGTGCATGAATGTTAAAAGCACCTTTCAAAAAATATTCATGATATATGGTGATTGAAGTGGGGCTTAAATTCTATTACACTGTATAGCGATAGATGGGAGGAGAGCACACAGACACAGGTATCAAATGAGAATGTGAGGGAGCGTATAAAGCTCCACAGGCAACACTAGTAGACTGAGTCTATGAATAAGGCAGTCAGCCGAAATGCATCAGACTGATCTGTTAAGTCTGTGAGATTGTATTTGTTTTTACATTTTTTACTGCAAGTGAGTCACATCGATATATTTTTTAAATGATGGAATAAAAGAAAGTTTTACTTTTACAAGGCGGTATTCGATTATATTTATTTGCAACCAGCAAAGGAGAGGGCTGGGGTTTACTGCAACAGGGCAGTTGTAGCCCGCCCGTTGGAGCTCCGGGGACGACACATAGTTGCCAGGATCAGTGGTTTAGTTACGGGACAGACGGAACAGTACTAAGCTCACACAGACTTCCCCTATTGGCCGCAAACAACCACGTGTCTTAGACGTGACGTCAGACGCCATCGGAGGATCACCGAGCCACGGATTAGGTGGAGAGGATACGATCGAGTATGGATGGAGAGTTTCTTGCGGCGGGGGTAAGTCTGTGTCTGTGAATTAGACTGGAGTTGGCAGAGGTGATACCGTCTTTTGTTTCCCCTGACACTGTTAGCAGCTAGGACACTTTGAACCACGACGTTACCACATTGACTTTATTACTACTAACACTCTTCATACATCGAGGTTCCGTTTCCTATTACAGCAATGGATAACTGTTTAATTACGCTTTAGGTACTACCCAATTGCAGGAGTTTGGGGTACTGTTGTAATTTAATTTAATACAAGTTACCATGCACTGTCCTAAAATAGAGCTACTTGAATTGGTGAAACATTTATACAACACCAAAATTGTGTTATGTTAAATAACAAAGAGTGATGTACATCACACTACATTGATTTGTCTACACATCTGAGAATATAAATAAAAGGTGAATAGATAATGATAGATGAAAGAATGGCCACGTGCAGTAGTTTTTATTCTCTCACAAGTCTAGAGGATATAGAGAGGAATAGACCCACGCTAAAAGACACATTTAACCCAGAGAAACAGACGAAAGACATATCAGGTACATTCTTGTCTATGGAAAGAGCCTTAGCTAAAGAATATCAGAATTGGTGGGACAAAAGGTTCCTTGAGAAGTATGTGGACACTAACATGATACTTACTTGAAAGGAAGGACATTTCCTGATCCTATCAGAGGATTGGTTCATTATTGAATGGCACGATATACCCACTGAGTGTTCTCTAAGGATAATGGGAGTGATTATAAAATATAAGAATCAGAAGTTAGAGGAAAGACGACTAATTAAGGACATACAAAAAGATCTCAACATTTTCACAGACCATGAACAATATGAACACTTGGACAGTATACTTAGAACGACAATAGACAACCTCAAAAAGGAAGTAGACAAATTAAAATACCTGAAGTTTACTAGGGACTCTGATGATTATATTAACAACAAGGTATACCAGTGGAACACGCAGTCCTCTAAGAGGAATAGACAACCAAGGAAATTTAAGAAGGGAAATGCATCTGGAGTGAGAAACCAGTCTACAGAACAAGTGAAAAAGCAAGTGACATTTTCAAACACTGACTCTAATGAGGATAATGATATTCAAAAGTTTTTGGACTATACAACTAGTGGGGGCTCCTCAGAAGAAGAAGGCCCTATTATTACTTTTAATGAGCGTCCCACGACAGTTCCATTCAATACTAATGAAGGTTTCACTCACCCATCCACCACAACTACCAACACCACCCAGGCAGGGACTATAGGCATCCTCAAGACAGGGGTAGGGGTAAGAATACAGCTAATAGATATATGAAAGCTTTAGACGCACAGCCGACCCCTACAAATTTTCCCTCAGTAGAGACACAGGTTTTTCGGGAGGAAGAGGCCAGGGAGGAGGAGGAAGAGACAGAGGAAAGGAACCACTAGCCAAAAGGGAACAGTACACCATCAGGAGGGGCAAGCAAAACAAATACAAAGTATGAGGGTTATTAATCTTTCAGGAGTAATACTGAGCACAGAAGAGATCAAGGTATTAGAGTTAGGTCTCAATTTTGTACCTTCAACTGATTTTGATATTTTTGATACACTTGTGGATGTGAATAGATTTGTACGGGCACTCACTGTAAAGAAATTTTATTATGGTGAGGATACTTCGGAGTCTATCAAAACATCAGAATCAGAAGGAAGGAATGTAGAACATGACTATTTCAGGTTTACAGACGCAACTGACTTTCTTACACTAAGCCACCTAGAAAGGGAAAGTAGCATAGTAACTAATCCTAAGACCACACATGTAGGGTTTAAGAATAAATCAACATTTTATCCCACCCATTTTAGGGGCGAGGTATTGGAGAGTTTCCATAAAAGAGTTGAAGAAGATTTGGTAAAGCTCAAATTAGAGAGCAATAAACATAAGTACAATCTCTCACATATTGAAAGACAAGGCCTTAAGAAACTAAAAGAAAGGAAAGGCATAGTTATCAAAAATGCGGACAAGGGAGGTACTATTGTTTTTATGGATAAATTATCTTATGTGCAGGAAGCAAATAGACAGCTTAATGACAGATAAGTTTACCAGTGTTTACCCTATGATCCATTTATGCGGTTTCAGAATAGGCTCAAAGATCTGTTGGATGACGGATTAGAGGCAGGGGTGATGGACTTGTCTAACTTCGAGTATCTTTATGTTAAAGAACCAGTGGTACCGATATTTCATCATTTACCGAAGGCTCACAAGTCCATCACCAATGTCAAGGGGAGACCAATCGTCTCAGGGATTGGCTCCTTTTTGAGAATCTATCAAATTGGATAGAGTCACTTCTGCAACCGCTAGTTTGGAAACTCCCATCCTTCCTTAGGGATACAAAGCATTTGCTCAATATCATGGAAGAATTTACTTGGTCACCTGAGTTTGGATGGCTCACAGTAGATGTGGTTGGCCTTTATTCGGCCATCCTGCATGACAAGGGGCTGGAAGCCCTGAGATACATGATGGATCTTTTGAGTGACTATGATTTAGGACTCAGAAACTTCATTTTGAGAACAGTAGAGTTTTTGTTGTGTCACAACTACTTTGAATTTGGTGGCAATTATTATCTGCAAAGACGTGGGACAGCAATGGGGGCAAAATTTGCCCCAGCCTACGCTAACCTTTTTATGGGTTGGTGGGAGCTGTCCCACGTCTTTGCAGAGACTCATCCTTTTGGGAGCCTAGTGACAGTTTACAAATGGTATATAGACGATCTGCTGTTTGTATGGACTGGCACCAAGACAGAAAGTGAGCAGTTTGTAGCATATCTGAATAGTAATGATGTTGGTCTGGAATTTACATACACTTTTGATAGATCGAAAGTAGACTACTTGGATGTTATATTAACAGGTGATACTACTGACATGAAGGTTAAATCCACATTATATACCAAACCGATTTCAGCCAATGCCTTGATACATGCCAAGAGCTGTCATCCACGCTATATGCATTATGGCGTGGCTAAGGGACAGCTCATTAGGGCAAAACACAATTGCTCGGATGAAATAGCTTATCAAGCAGAAAGTAAGGTACTATTGAACAAATTGAGAGATAGGGGGTCCCATTAATAAAGCACTTAATGATGTGAAGATAATACCTAGGTCCACCTTATTACAGTCAAAGAGAATTGAACAATGTAATAAAGATAAGAGTGAAATTACTTTTGTGACAACATATACAAGTTAGTACAGGAGCATTTGCAATATAATTAAAAATAATCTCCCGATTTTGAGGGGGGATGATATTCTGAAAAATATTGTAGATAAGGGGTGTAGATTTACATCCAGAAGGAATTTAACCATAGGGAACATGATTTCCTCTAGTGCTCTTAGAAATCCTAAGAAGGTGAGCAGTTGGTTAAGCTGTAAGGGACACTGCAAATGTGGCACAAGAAGTTGTATAGCGTGTAGTCACACTTTGGTGAGTAAGGTTTTTCAGTCCTCATATACACAAAAGGTGTATGAAAGTCAACAGTAGACATGTGCGGTTCGTTTCGGATTAATTCGGAAATTCGGTAAATTCGGTAAATTCGGAGATTCGGATCGATTCGGATTTCCGAATTAAAATACTTCCGAATCTACCGAATGAATCCGAAATAGCTGCCGTATCTCCGAATAAATCCGAATTAGCTCGTTAAGATTCGGCATTTCCCCATAGGAAACAATGGGAGTTTCGGCTGAAAAAAAACTAACACCGCAGCCCCATTGTTTCCTATGGGGAAACACTAAGTCTGCACCTAACACCCTAACATGTACCCCGAGTCTCTAAACACCCCTAATCTAACACTTATTAACCCCTAATCTGCTGCCTCCGCTATCGCTGACACCTGCATTATTTTATTAACCCCTAATCTGCCGACCCGATATCGCCGCCGCCTACATTATAGCTATTAACCCCTAATCTGCTGTCCCTAACACCGCCGACCCCTACATTATAGTTATTAACCCCTAATCTGCCTCCCCCCAACGTCGCCGCAATCTAACTATAAGTATTAACCCCTAATCTGCCGACCCGATATCGCCGCCGCCTACATTATAGCTATTAACCCCTAATCTGCTGTCCCTAACACCGCCGACCCCTACATTATAGTTATTAACCCCTAATCTGCCTCCCCCCAACGTCGCCGCAATCTAACTATAAGTATTAACCCCTAATCTGCCGACCCGATATCGCCGCCGCCTACATTATAGCTATTAACCCCTAATCTGCTGTCCCTAACACCGCCGACCCCTACATTATAGTTATTAACCCCTAATCTGCCTCCCCCCAACGTCGCCGCAATCTAACTATAAGTATTAACCCCTAATCTGCCGACCCGATATCGCCGCCGCCTACATTATAGCTATTAACCCCTAATCTGCTGTCCCTAACACCGCCGACCCCTACATTATAGTTATTAACCCCTAATCTGCCTCCCCCCAACGTCGCCGCAATCTAACTACAAGTATTAACCCCTAATCTGCCGACCCGATATCGCCGCCGCCTACATTATAGCTATTAACCCCTAATCTGCTGTCCCTAACACCGCCGACCCCTACATTATAGTTATTAACCCCTAATCTGCCTCCCCCAACGTCGCCGCAATCTAACTATAAGTATTAACCCCTAATCTGCCGACCCGATATCGCCGCCGCCTACATTATAGCTATTAACCCCTAACCTGCTGTCCCTAACACCGCCGACCCCTACATTATAGTTATTAACCCCTAATCTGCCTCCCCCCAACGTCGCCACAATCTAACTACAAGTATTAACCCCTAATCTGCCGCCACTATAATAAATGTATTAACCCCTAAACCGCCGCACTCCCGCCTCGCAAACACTATAATACATTTTATTAACCCCTAATCTGCCCTCCCTAACATCGCCGCCACCTACCTACAATTATTAACCCCTAATCTCCCGCCCCCATCGTCGCCGCTACTATAATAAGGTTATTAACCCCTAAACCTAAATCTAACCCTAACACTAACACCCACTAACTTAAATATAATTTAAATAAAACGAAATAAGTTTACTATAGTTAAATAAATGAATCCTATTTAAAACTAAAGACTTACCTGTAAAATAAACCCTAAGATAGCTGCAATATAACTAATAGTTACATTGTAGCTATTTTAGCATTTATTTTTATTTTACAGGCAACTTTGTATTTATTTTAACTAGGTACAATAGTTATTAAATAGTTAATAACTATTTAATAACTACCTAGCTAAAATAAATACAAATTTACCTGTAAAATAAATCCTAACCTAAGTTACACTAACACCTAACACTACACTATCATTAAATTAACTAAATAAATGAATCATATTTAAAACAAAATACTTACCTGTAAAATAAACCCTAATATAGCTGCAATATAACTAATAGTTACATTGTAGCTATTTTAGCATTTATATTTATTTTACAGACAACTTTGTATTTATTTTAACTAGGTACAATAGCTATTAAATAGTTATTGACTAATTAATAGCTACCTAGTTAAAATAATTACAAAATTACCTGTAAAATAAATCCTAACCTAAGTTACAATTAAACCTAACACTACACTGTCATTAAATAAATTAACTACAAGTACCTACAATTATCTACAATTAAATAAACTAAAGTACAAAACCCCCCCACTAAATTACAAAAAAAAACAAACACTAAATTACAAAAAATAAAAAAATATTACAAGAATTTTAAACTAATTACACCTAATCTAAGCCCCCTAATAAAATAACAAAGCCCCCCAAAATAAAAAAAAATGCCCTACCCTATACTAAATTACAAAAGTTAACAGCTCTATTACCTTACCAGCCCTGAACAGGGCCCTTTGCGGGGCATGCCCCAAAGAAAACAGCTCTTTTGCCTGTAAAAAAAAAACACAATCCCCCCCCCACATTACAACCCACCACCCACATACCCCTACTCTAACCCAAACCCCCCTTAAATAAACCTAACACTACCCCCCTGAAGATCTCCCTACCTTGAGTCGTGTTCACCCAGCCGGGCCGAAGTCTTCATCCGATGGGGCAGAAGAGTACATCCAGACCGGCAGAAGTCTTCATCCAAGCGGGGCAAGAAGAGGTCTTCCATCCATCATACAAGTACCAAAATACAAACAAACACTAAATTACCAAAAATAATAAAATATTACAATAATTTTAAACTAATTACACCTAATCTAAGCCCCCTACTAGCTATTAATATAGCTTCAATATAACTAATAGTTACATTGTAGCTATTTTAGGATTTATATGTATTTTACAGGCAACTTTGTATTTATTTTAACTAGGTACAATAGTTATTAAATAGTTAATAACTATTTAATAACTACCTAGCTAAAATAAATACAAATTTACCTGTAAAATAAATCATAACCTAAGTTACAATTACACCTAACACTACACTATCATTAAATTAACTAAATAAATGAATCCTATATAAAACTAAAGACTTACCTGTAAAATAAACCCTAATATAGCTGCAATATAACTAATAGTTACATTGTAGCTATTTTAGCATTTATATTTATTGTACAGGCAACTTTGTATTCATTTTAACTAGGTTCAATAGCTATTAAATAGATATTGACTATTTAATAGCTACCTAGTTAAAATAATTACAAAATTACCTGTAAAATAAATCCTAACCTAAGTTACAATTAAACCTAACACTACACTATCATTAAATAAATTAACTACAAGTACCTACAATTAAATGCAATTAAAAAAACTAAACTAAAGTACAAACCCCCCCCCACTAAATTACAAAAAATAAAAAAATATTACAAGAATTTTAAACTAATTACACCTAATCTAAGCCCCCTAATAAAATAACAAAGCCCCCCAAAATAAAAAAAATGCCCTAACCTATACTAAATTACAAAAGTTAACAGCTCTATTACCTTACCAGCCCTGAACAGGGCCCTTTGCGGGGCATGCCCCAAAGAAAACAGCTCTTTTGCCTGTAAAAAAAAAACACAATCCCTCCCCCCACATTACAACCCATCACCCACATACCCCTACTCTAACCCAAACCCCCCTTAAATAAACCTAACACTACCCCCCTGAAGATCTCCCTACCTTGAGTCGTGTTCACCCAGCCGGGCCGAAGTCTTCATCCGATGGGGCAGAAGAGGACATCCAGACCGGCAGAAGTCTTCATCCAAGCGGGGCAAGAAGAGGTCTTCCATCCATCAGAAAAGTACAAAAAAACAAACAAACACTAAATTAGCAAAAATAATAAAATATTACAATAATTTTAAACTAATTACATCTAATCTAAGCCCCCTACTAGCTATTAATATAGCTTCAATATAACTAATAGTTACATTGTAGCTGTTTTAGGATTTATATTTATTTTACAGGCAACTTTGTATTTATTTTAGCTAGGTACAATAGCTATTAAATAGTTAATAACTACCTAGCTAAAATAAATACAAATTTACCTGTAAAATAAACCCTAACCTAAGTTACAATTACACCTAACACTACACTGTCATTAAATTAACTAAATAAATTAATCCTATATAAAACTAAATACTTACCTGTAAAATAAACCCTAATATAGCTACAATATAACTAATAGTTACATTGTAGCTATTTTAGCATTTATATTTATTTTACAGGCAACTTTGTATTTATTTTAACTAGGTACAATAGCTATTAAATAGTTATTAACTAATTAATAGCTACCTAGTTAAAATAATTACAAAATTACCTGTAAAATAAATCCTAACCTAAGTTACTATTAAACCTAACACTACACTATCATTAAATAAATTAACTACAAGTACCTACAATTAAATACAATGAAATAAACTAAACTAAAGTACAAAAAAAACAAACACTAAATTACAAAAAATAAAAAAAATATTACAAGAATTTTAAACTAATTACACCTAATCTAAGCCCCCTAATAAAATAACAAAGCCCCCCAAAATAAAAAAATGCCCTACCCTATACTAAATTACAAAAGTAATCAGCTCTATTACCTTACCAGCCCTTAAAAGGGCCTTTTGCGGGGGCATGCCCCAAAGAAAACAGCTCTTTTGCCTGTAAAAAAAAACACAATACCCCCCCCCACATTACAACCCACCACCCACATACCCCTACTCTAACCCAAACCCCCCTTAAATAAACCTAACACTACCCCCCTGAAGATCTCTCTACCGTGTCTTCACCCAGCGGGCCGAAGTCTTCATCCGATGGGGCAGAAGAGGACATCCAGACCGGCAGAAGTCTTCATCCAAGCGGGGCAAGAAGAGGTCTTCCATCCATCAGAAGTCTTGATCCAGGCGGCATCTTCTCTGTTCATCCATCCGGAGCGGAGCGGCAGCATCCTGAAGACATCCCACGCAGAGCATCCTCTTCTTTCTTGATCCGACGACTAGGTGACTGTACCTTTAAGTGACGTCATCCAAGATGGCGTCCCTTGAATTCCGATTGGCTGATAGGATTCTATCAGCCAATCGGAATTAAGGTAGGAAAAATCTGATTGGCTGATTTAATCAGCCAATCAGATTCAAGTTCAATCCGATTGGCTGATGGAATCAGCCAATCAGATTGACCTCGCATTCTATTGGCTGTTCCGATCAGCCAATAGAATGCGAGCTCAATCTGATTGGCTGATTGGATCAGCCAATCGGATTGAACTTGAATCTGATTGGCTGATTGAATCAGCCAATCAGATTTTTCCTACCTTAATTCCGATTGGCTGATAGAATCCTATCAGCCAATCGGAATTCAAGGGACGCCATCTTGGATGACGTCACTTAAAGGTACAGTCACCTAGTCGTCGGATCAAGAAAGAAGAGGATGCTCTGCGTGGGATGTCTTCAGGATGCTGCCGCTCCGCTCCGGATGGATGAACAGAGAAGATGCCGCCTGGATCAAGACTTCTGATGGATGGAAGACCTCTTCTTGCCCCGCTTGGATGAAGACTTCTGCCGGTCTGGATGTCCTCTTATGCCCCATCGGATGAAGACTTCGGCCCGCTGGGTGAAGACACGGTAGAGAGATCTTCAGGGGGGTAGTGTTAGGTTTATTTAAGGGGGGTTTGGGTTAGAGTAGGGGTATGTGGGTGGTGGGTTGTAATGTGGGGGGGGGGTATTGTGTTTTTTTTTACAGGCAAAAGAGCTGTTTTCTTTGGGGCATGCCCCGCAAAAGGCCCTTTTAAGGGCTGGTAAGGTAATAGAGCTGATTACTTTTGTAATTTAGTATAGGGTAGGGCATTTTTTTATTTTGGGGGGCTTTGTTATTTTATTAGGGGGCTTAGATTAGGTGTAATTAGTTTAAAATTCTTGTAATTTTTTTTATTTTTTGTAATTTAGTGTTTGGTTTTTTTGTACTTTAGTTTAGTTTATTTCATTGTATTTAATTGTAGGTACTTGTAGTTAATTTATTTAATGATAGTGTAGTGTTAGGTTTAATAGTAACTTAGGTTAGGATTTATTTTACAGGTAATTTTGTAATTATTTTAACTAGGTAGCTATTAATTAGTCAATAACTATTTAATAGCTATTGTACCTAGTTAAAATAAATACAAAGTTGCCTGTAAAATAAATATAAATGCTAAAATAGCTACAATGTAACTATTAGTTATATTGTAGCTATATTAGGGTTTATTTTACAGGTAAGTATTTAGTTTTGTAGAGCAAGAAAAAAATCACCAGCGCTCTAGAAGGAACACTGGTATAGGTAACCCAGCACCTAAGGTGCAATAAGTGTAGTCAATTACCAGTATTGGTAGTGGTGTTGGTAATTGCCACAAATAAAATGATAGTGTGTATGGGAGTGCAGCAAGAAGTGAAGATAATAAGTGTACCCCTGACACTGTAATGAATGGTAATGAAAGAGAAAAATCAAAGTACTTCTGCGCAGCTACAAACAATTAGTATACAAGTTGAATCCAATATAATAGAGGAATCAGTTATTGTCAGTTGAGATGAGTCTTTATGGACAAAATATATATATGAATGGTATATATTTTGAATTAATATGCAGTAAATCCCAGGCAAAAAGAAGTGTATAGTTGTCTTCTTACCGGAAGGTACCTCAATCATATGAGGTAATGTGTAGTCATATGATATAGGTGGTGGTCTGTGGTCCGCCGCTGTCTGTGTTTGTTCTTTCCGTGCAGCCTTGTGTATGGTAGTCCTGGTTAAGGAGCTTCCTGAGTCTGGTGCTTCGATAGATCTTGGCGATATGGTAGAAGTCTTGTCCCGGGGTCTTTCCCAGTTGTCTCACAGGTAGAGGTGGAGGAAAGAAAACAAAGCAGACATAGCGTAATCCAGTAAAAGTAAAGCAATTTATTTACATTAAAATCATAAGAATTGCACTCACATGTGATAACCTCAATCTTATATGAGGTAAGTATAGGCACATAAACCGTAAGGGTGTTGAATGAGTAGCAAATGCTGTCACCCCTGAAGATAAAATAATGAGGTGATAATGTCTCTAATGTGGCTGTAAAAACAGATTTCAAAACCTATATGAAACCCCTTGGAAGAACACTCTAAACCGTCTGCAGCAGGTCAGAGTATGGTTTCTTCTGACGAAGAAGTACCTGACACTTCGAAACGCGTAAGGCTCTCCAGGTGTGGCAGTACTGTTTCCCCACTTGTACTTACAGTGTGTACCGGCGTCTCCTACAGCTCCTGACCCCAGGACAAATCATAGTGATTAGAACACTGTTCTTTGCTATTCACACGGCAGACTTTTTTCCCCGCTGGAAACCATACTCTGACCTGCTGCAGACGGTTTAGAGTGTTCTTCCAAGGGGTTTCATATAGGTTTTGAAATCTGTTTTTACAGCCACATTAGAGACATTATCACCTCATTATTTTATCTTCAGGGGTGACAGCATTTACTACTCATTCAACACCCTTACGGTTTATGTGCCTATACTTACCTCATATAAGATTGAGGTTATCACATGTGAGTGCAATTCTTATGATTTTAATGTAAATAAATTGCTTTACTTTTACTGGATTACGCTATGTCTGCTTTGTTTTCTTTCCTCCACCTCTACCTGTGAGACAACTGGGAAAGACCCCGGGACAAGACTTCTACCATATCGCCAAGATCTATCGAAGCACCAGACTCAGGAAGCTCCTTAACCAGGACTACCATACACAAGGCTGCACGGAAAGAACAAACACAGACAGCGGCGGACCACAGACCACCACCTATATCATATGACTACACATTACCTCATATGATTGAGGTACCTTCCGGTAAGAAGACAACTATACACTTCTTTTTGCCTGGGATTTACTGCATATTAATTCAAAATATATACCATTCATATATATATTTTGTCCATAAAGACTCATCTCAACTGACAATAACTGATTCCTCTATTATATTGGATTCAACTTGTATACTAATTGTTTGTAGCTGCGCAGAAGTACTTTGATTTTTCTCTTTCATTACCAAGTATTTAGTTTTATATAGGATTAATTTATTTAGTTAATTTAATGACAGTGTAGTGTTAGGTGTAATTGTAACTTAGGTTAGGGTTTATTTTACAGGTAAATTTGTATTTATTTTAGCTAGGTAGTTATTAACTATTTAATAGCTATTGTACCTAGTTAAAATAAATACAAAGTTGCCTGTAAAATAAATATAAATCCTAAAATAGCTACAATGTAACTATTAGTTATATTGTAGCTATATTAATAGCTAGTAGGGGGCTTAGATTAGGTGTAATTAGTTTAAAATTATTGCAATATTTTATTATTTTTGCTAATTTAGTGTTTGTTTGTTTTTTTGTACTTTTCTGATGGATGGAAGACCTCTTCTTGCCCCGCTTGGATGAAGACTTCTGCCAGTCTGGATGTCCTCTTCTGCCCCATCGGATGAAGACTTCGGCCCGGCTGGGTGAACACGACTCAAGGTAGGGAGATCTTCAGGGGGGTAGTGTTAGGTTTATTTAAGGGGGGTTTGGGTTAGAGTAGGGGTATGTGGGTGGTGGGTTGTAATGTGGGGGGTTGTAATGTGGGGGGGGGGATTGTGTTTTTTTTTACAGGCAAAAGAGCTGTTTTCTTTGGGGCATGCCCCGCAAAAGGCCCTGTTCAGGGCTGGTAAGGTAATAGAGCTGTTACCTTTTGTAATTTAGTATAGGGTATGGCATTTTTTTATTTTGGGGGGCTTTGTTATTTTATTAGGGGGCTTAGATTAGGTGTAATTAGTTTAAAATTCTTGTAATATTTTTTTATTTTTTGTAATTTAGTGGGGGGGGGGGGTTGTACTTTAGTTTAGTTTTTTAATTGTATTTAATTGTAGGTACTTGTAGTTAATTTATTTAATGATAGTGTAGTGTTAGGTTTAATTGTAACTTAGGTTAGGATTTATTTTACAGGTAATTTTGTAATTATTTTAACTAGGTAGCTATTAAACAGTAAATATCTATTTAATAGCTATTGTACCTAGTTAAAATAAATACAAAGTTGCCTGTACAATAAATATAAATGCAAAAATAGCTACAATGTAACTATTAGTTATATTGCAGCTATATTAGGGTTTATTTTACAGGTAAGTCTTTAGTTTTATATAGGATTCATTTATTTAGTTAATTTAATGATAGTGTAGTGTTAGGTGTAATTGTAACTTAGGTTATGATTTATTTTACAGGTAAATTTGTATTTATTTTAGCTAGGTAGTTATTAAATAGTTATTAACTATTTAATAGCTATTGTACCTAGTTAAAATAAATACAAAGTTGCCTGTAAAATAAATATAAATCCTAAAATAGCTACAATGTAACTATTAGTTATATTGAAGCTATATTAATAGCTAGTAGGGGGCTTAGATTAGGTGTAATTAGTTTAAAATTATTGTAATATTTTATTATTTTTTGTAATTTAGTGTTTGTTTGTATTTTGGTACTTGTATGATGGATGGAAGACCTCTTCTTGCCCAGCTTGGATGAAGACTTCTGCCGGTCTGGATGTCCTCTTCTGCCCCATCGGATGAAGACTTCGGCCCGGCTGGGTGAACACGACTCAAGGTAGGGAGATCTTCAGGGGGGTAGTGTTAGGTTTATTTAAGGGGGGTTTGGGTTAGCGTAGGGGTATGTGGGTGGTGGGTTGTAATGTGGGGGGGGGGGATTGTGTTTTTTTTTTTACAGGCAAAAGAGCTGTTTTCTTTGGGGCATGCCCCGCAAAGGGCCCTGTTCAGGGCTGGTAAGGTAATAGAGCTGTTAACTTTTGTAATTTAGTATAGGGTAGGGCATTTTTTTTATTTTGGGGGGCTTTGTTATTTTATTAGGGGGCTTAGATTAGGTGTAATTAGTTTAAAATTCTTGTAATATTTTTTTATTTTTTGTAATTTAGTGTTTGTTTTTTTTTGTAATTTAGTGGGGGGTTTTTGTACTTTAGTTTATTTAATTGTAGATAATTGTAGGTACTTGTAGTTAATTTATTTAATGACAGTGTAGTGTTAAGTTTAATTGTAACTTAGGTTAGGATTTATTTTACAGGTAATTTTGTAATTATTTTAACTAGGTAGCTATTAATTAGTCAATAACTATTTAATAGCTTTTGTACCTAGTTAAAATAAATACAAAGTTGCCTGTAAAATAAATATAAATGCTAAAATAGCTACAATGTAACTATTAGTTATATTGTAGCTATATTAGGGTTTATTTTACAGGTAAGTATTTTGTTTTAAATATGATTCATTTATTTAGTTAATTTAATGATAGTGTAGTGTTAGGTGTTAGTGTAACTTAGGTTAGGATTTATTTTACAGGTAAATTTGTATTTATTTTAGCTAGGTAGTTATTAAATAGTTAATAACTATTTAATAACTATTGTACCTAGTTAAAATAAATACAAAGTTGCCTGTAAAATAAAAATAAATGCTAAAATAGCTACAATGTAACTATTAGTTATATTGCAGCTATCTTAGGGTTTATTTTACAGGTAAGTCTTTAGTTTTAAATAGGATTCATTTATTTAACTATAGTAAACTTATTTCGTTTTATTTAAATTATATTTAAGTTAGGGGGTGTTAGTGTTAGGGTTAGATTTAGGTTTAGGGGTTAATAACCTTATTATAGTAGCGGCGACGATGGGGGCGGGAGATTAGGGGTTAATAATTGTAGGTAGGTGGCGGCGATGTTAGGGAGGGCAGATTAGGGGTTAATAAAATGTATTATAGTGTTTGCGAGGCGGGAGTGCGGCGGTTTAGGGGTTAATACATTTATTATAGTGGCGGCGATTTGC
Organism: Bombina bombina; assembly: GCF_027579735.1. Classification (NCBI taxonomy): domain Eukaryota; kingdom Metazoa; phylum Chordata; class Amphibia; order Anura; family Bombinatoridae; genus Bombina; species Bombina bombina. The sequence continues at coordinate 111,407,779 of NC_069507.1, forward strand.
GGTCGGCAGATTAGGGGTTAATACTTGTAGTTAGATTGCGGCGACGTTGGGGGGAGGCAGATTAGGGGTTAATAACTATAATGTAGGGGTCGGCGGTGTTAGGGACAGCAGGTTAGGGGTTAATAGCTATAATGTAGGCGGCGGCGATATCGGGTCGGCAGATTAGGGGTTAATACTTGTAGTTAGATTGCGGCGACGTTGGGGGAGGCAGATTAGGGGTTAATAACTATAATGTAGGGGTCGGCGGTGTTAGGGACAGCAGATTAGGGGTTAATAGCTATAATGTAGGCGGCGGCGATATCGGGTCGGCAGATTAGGGGTTAATACTTGTAGTTAGATTGCGGCGACGTTGGGGGGGGCAGATTAGGGGTTAATAACTATAATGTAGGGGTCGGCGGTGTTAGGGACAGCAGATTAGGGGTTAATAGCTATAATGTAGGCGGCGGCGATATCCGATCGGCAGATTAGGGGTTAAATAATGTTATTATAGGGTTTGCGATGTGGGGGGGCCTCGGTTTAGTGGTTCATAGGTAGTTTATGGGTGTTAGTGACTTAGTGTACTAAATGGGTGTTAGTGTACTAAAAACATACCGAATTTCGGAACGGAATAGAACCGAATTCAGCCGAATCCGAATAAATCCGAAACGAATTTATTCGGATCCGAATAAATCCGAAACTAATTTATTCAAATTTTGCCGAATCAGATTCGATCCGAAACGAAATTCTAAAAGTCCGAATCGATCCGAACCGAAAACGAACCGAATTTTTTAGCGGTGCACATGTCTAGTCAACAGTGCACCAATTGTAGGACGGAATTTGTTATCTACATGATACAGTGTAACAAATGCAATATACAGTATATAGGTTGCACCTCTAGGGAGGCTAGAGTCAGAATTAGAGAACATCTAACATCTAAATGATATAGATAGTGATGTTGCGAACATAAAAATTTGGGTTCGCGAATGGCGAACGCGAACTTCCGCAAAAGTTTGCGAACCGGGCGAACCCCCATAGACTTCAATGGGCAGGCGAATTTTAAAACCCACAGGGACTCTTTCTGGACACAATAGTGATGCAAAAGTTGTTTCAAGGGGACTAACACCTGGACTGTGGCGTGCCGGAGGGGGATCCATGGCAAAACTCCCATGGAAAATTACATAGTTGATGCAGAGTCTGGTTTTAATTCATAAAGGGCATACATCACCTAACATTCCTAAATTGTTTGGAATAACGTGCTTTAAAACATCAGGTATGATGTTGTATCGATCAGGTAGTGTAAGGGTTACGCCCGCTTCACAGTGACAGACCAAACTCAAAGTATTGATCTAGGCCCATTTTGGTATATGTCATACCACCATTTCACCGCCAAATGTGATCAAATTAAAAAAAAAGTTAAATTTTTCACAATTTTAGGTTTCTTTAGGTTTTACAAACAGCTTGTGCAATTATGGCACAAATGGTTGTAAATGCTTCTCTGGGATCCCCTTTGTTCAGAAATAGCAGACATATATGACTTTGGCGTTGCTTTCTGGTAATCAGAAGGCCGCTAAATGCTGCTGCGCATCACACGTGTATTATGGTTAGCAGTGAAGGGGTTAATTAGGTAGTTTGTAGGGAGCTTGCAGGTTTAATTTTAGCTTTAGTGTAGAGATCAGCCTCCCACCTGACACATCAGACCCCCTGATCCCTCCCAAACAGCTCTCTTCCCTCTCCCACCCCACAATTGTCCTCGCCATCTTAAGTACTGGCAGAAAGTCTGCCAGTACTAAAATAAAAGGTTTTTACATTTTTTGCAATTTTTTTAGCATATTTACATATGCTGTGGTGTAGCATCCCCCCCTTAGCCCCCAACCTCCCTGATCCCCCCCAAAACAGCTCTCTAACCCTCCTCATCTGCCTTATTGGCGGCCATCTTGGGTACTGGCAGCTGTCTGCTATTATTTGACAGTCAAAAAAGTGTTTTTTTTTTTTAAATGTACACTACTGTTACACCAGATATGAGTGGTGGCACTGGGCAAGTGGGCACAGTATACGCTGTGAGCCTGACACACACGCTGGCAGGCAGGCAACTGCAATTAGATTAAACAGGAAAAAAAAAGCAGACTGATGTTCTAGCCCTAAAAAGGGCTTTTTCGGGTGCTGTCCTTACAGCAGAGATCAGATGAGTCCTTCAGGACTGTAGTGGACACTGAATACACTAGCCTAGCTATCAATTCCCCTATTAAATCAGCAGCAGCTACACTGTCCCTCCTCTCACTAAGAATGCAGCTTCCAAATGAATCTAAAATGGATGCTGTCCAGGAGGTGGGAGTGTCTGCCGCTGATTGGCTGTAATGTGTCTGCTGACTGTGAGGTAAAGGGTCAAAGTTTACTCAATGACGACGAATAGGGGGCGGATCGAACATCGCATATGTTCGCCCGCCGCTGCAAACGCGAACATGCTCTGTTCGCCGGGAACTATTCGCCGGCGAACTATTCGCGACATCACTAGATATAGATAATGAAAAGACCACCACTGGAGCAGCCATACATTTTCTCTATGAACATCAAGGAGTGGTAAACTCATTCAGATGGATGATAATTGATGTTATTAATAAAAAGCCTAGAGGAGGTAACAGAGTCCAAGAAATGTTTCGTAGAGAAGCTTATTGGATCTTCACCCTTAACACTCGCAAACCGATGGGTATGAATATTGAGGGTGATATCAACTTTTGGTAATTAAGTCAACAATAGACTATCCAGATAAGGATTCTAACTGTTTTCCTCAACTATATAATGTAATACACTCTAGGGAAATAGTATATGAGTTACAGTATTATAACATTTTATAGTGAAACAGATTAAAAGAATTACAGGAATGATAACACTGGATGAGGATATGGTAGCTAATAATTAAAATATACAACTGTATATATTTCCAGCATCAAAATAAAAAATAGAAAAGAAGCGTATTGAATGCAAACTGAAAGACCAGCACAACAGTTAAATTCATTACACATAAGATAGTGAGTTTATTACACGTAATAGACAACATAGGTTAATGCAATAGGTGTATCTATGATCTTGTTTCCCCTTACGTTGAGCATGAATACAATGATGACATAAAGATGACGTTATGTACTATAAAAGTGCATGACTGTTAAAAGCACCTTTCAAAAAATATTCATGGTATATGGTGATTGAAGTGGGGTTTAAATTCTATTACACTCTATAGCGATAGATGGGAGGAGAGCACACAGACACAGGTATCAAATGAGAATGTGAGGGAGTGTATAAAGCTCCACAGGTAACACTAGTAGAATGAGTCTATGAATAAGGCGGTCAGCCGAAACGCATCAGACTGGTCTGTTAAGTCTGTGAGATTGTATTTTGTTTTTACATTTTTTACTGCACGTGAGTCACATCAATATATTTTTTAAATGATGGAATAAAAGAAAGTTTTACTTTTACCAGGCGGTATTCGATTATATTTATTTGCAACCAGCCAAGGAGAGGGCTGGGGTTTACTGCAACAGGGCAGTTGTAGCCCGCCTGTTGGAGCTCCGGGGACGACAGTGCACACATAGCTGCCAGGATCAGTGATTCAGTTACGGGACAGACGGAACAGTACTAAACTAACACAGACTTCCCCTATTGGCCGCAAACAACCACGTGTCTTAGACGTGACGTCAGACGCCATCGGAGGATCACCGAGCCACGGATTAGGTGGAGAGGATACGATCGAGTATGGATGGAGAGTTTCTTGCGGCGGGGGTAATTCTATGTCTGTGAATTAGACCGGAGTTGGCAGAGGTGAGACCGTCTTTTGTTTCCCCTGACACTGTTAGCAGCTAGGACACTTTGAACCATGACGTTACCACATTGACTTCATATGTCCTCATGCCTGCCTTGCAGGCCTCTAAGAAGGAATCTTCTTTCACAACGTCCTTTTATCAAGATCTCAAAGCTCTGAATTTGACGACATGGGGATTAAACGATAATGTAATTCTCAGAGAGGTTTTTCTGACTAGATTATTGACTTGATTCAGGCTAGGAGACCTTTTACCAGATGTATTTATCATAAGGTCTTGAAACCCTTTTTTGAATGGTGTGCTCACAAAGGTTATTGCTGGAATTCACAGGAGGGTCTGGATAAGTTTGTCATCCAGTTTGCTAAAAGTCAGATGTTGACTCTCTTGTTTTATTTTTATTGGAAAATTGCTAAACTTCCTGATTTTTATACCTTTATTCAAGCTGTGATCAGAAACCAGTTATTCGTCCAGTTTCACCTCCTTGGAATCTTAATCTGGTTTTGAGGGTTCTTCCAACTCCTCCTTTTGAGATGATGCATGGTTTAGGCTTTCAGCGTTTATCCTGTAAGGTTCTATTTCTTCTAGCTATTTCTTCGGCTAAAAGGGTTTCTGAGCTTTCAGCTTTGTCATGCAAAGCTTCTTTTCTGAGTTTTCATCAGGCTAAGGCTGTTATTCGCACTAGCTATTCTTTTCTTCCTAAGGTAGTATCTACAGATACTATTAATCAGGAAATTGTGGTTCCTCTTTTTTGTTTAACTCCTAAAAACTCTAAGGAGCATTGTCTTCATTTGGATGTTTTGAGAGCTCTTAAATATGTGGAAGCCGCAAAATATTTCACACTTTTTTCTCTTTTTGTTAATTAATCTGGGCCTCATAAAGGTAAGAAAGCTATTGCTGTTACTTTAGCTGTTTGGCTTAAGGCTTTTTTCTTTCATGTAATTGGCAAGAGTTCATGAGCTAGTGACGTATGAGATATACAATCCTACCAGGAGGGGCAAAGTTTCCCAAACCTCAAAATGCCTATAAACACCCCCTCACCACACCCACAATTCAGTTTTACAAACTTTGCCTCCTATGGAGGTGGTGAAGTAAGTTTGTGCTAAGATTTCTAAGTTGATATGCGCTTCTCTGCATTTTTGAAGCCCGATTCCTCTCAGAGTACAGTGGATGTCAGAGGGATGTGAAGGGAATATCACCTATTGAATGCAATGGTTTTCCTCATGGGGATCTATTTCATAGGTTCTCTGTTATTGGTCATAGAGATTCATCTCCTACCTCCCTTTTCAGATTGATGATATACTCTCATATTCCATTACCTCTACTGATAACCGTTTCAGTACTGTCTTTTGATAAATATGTTTTCATTACTTAAGACACTCTCAGCTATGGTTTGGCACTTAATGTATTTATATAAAGTTCTAAATATATGTATTGTACTTATATTTGCCATGATTCAGGTTTTCAGTATATTTCCTTTTTGCAGACTGTCCGTTTCATATCTGGGAAATGCTTTTTTATGAAAATGTATTTCTTACCTGGGGTATAGTCTCTTTTTCAAATTGACTGTCTTTTAAATTCGCGGGCAGAATTAGGCTTGCGAGGGCGCAAAATGCCAAAGTTTATTGCGTCATTCTTGGGCAAGATTTTTTTGGCATGAAGTTACGTTAGTTGATGCAAAATTAGTAACTTCCGGTGTCTTAGTTGACGCAGGGTCCTTCACAAGGTTTCGTCATCTATGACGCGATTGTGTTGTTTCCGGACGTTTTTGGCACCAAAAAATATTTTTCTGTTTGTTGTGCGTCATACTTGGTGCCAATTACTTTTATTCCTATTTGCCTCTTGCTTTTTTCTATGTCAGAGGGCTATTCTGTTTGCATTTTTTCCCATTCCTGAAATGGCCATATAAGGAAATTGATAATTTTGCTTTATATGTTGTTTTTTCTCTTACATTTGCAAGATGTCTCAATCTGATCCTGTCTCAGAATTCACTGTTGGATCCCTGCTGCCTGATAACAGTTCTACCAAAGCTAAGTGCATTTGTTGTAAACTTGTGGAGATTATACCTCCAGCTGTGGTTTGTGATAGTTGTCATGATAAACTTTTACATGCAGAAAATGTATCCATCAGTAGTAGTTCATTACCTGTTGCTGTTTCTTCAACATCTAATGCACAAGATATACCTGTAAATATAAAATAATTTATTTCTGATTCTATTCAGAAGGCTTTGTATGCCATTCCGCCTTCTAATAAACGTAAAAGGTCTTTCTTTCATGTAATTGGCAAGAGTCCATGAGTTAGTGACGTATGGGATATACAATCCTACCAGGAGGGGCAAAGTTTCCCAAACCTCAAAATGCCTATAAATACACCCCCCACCACACCCACAATTCAGTTTTACAATCTTTGCCTCCTATGGAGGTGGTGAAGTAAGTTTGTGCTAGATTTCTACGTTGATATGCGCTTCTCAGCTTTTTTTGAAGCCCGGTTCCTCTCCGAGTGCAGTGAATGACAGAGGGATGTGAAGGGAGTATTACCTATTGAATAGAATGGTCATCCTAACGGGGATCTATTTCATAGGTTCTCTGTTATCGGTCGTAGAGATTCATCTCCTACCTCCCTTTTCAGATCAACGATATACTCTTATATACAATTACCTCTGCTGATTCTCGTTTCAGTACTGGTTTGGCTATCTACTTTATGTAGATGAGTGTCTTTTGTTAAGTATGTTTCCTTTATTTAAGACACTCTCAGCTATGGTTTGGCACTTTATATTTAAAGTTCTAAATATATGTTTGTACTTATATTTGATATGATTCAGGTTTATCAGTATATTTCCTTTTTGCAGACTGTCAGTTTCATATTTGGGAAATGCATAAAAAAAAAAAAAATTTCGTCTTACCTGAAGTTTTCAAATTGACTCTCTTTTCAAAATTGCGGACTGGTAGGCTCACGGGAGCGCAAAATAATATAATTTAATGCGTCATTCTTGGCGCAAGATTTTTTTGGCGAGAGAATTACGCTTGTTGACGTAATTTTGTCATTTCCGGCGTCTTAGTTGGCGGCAAGTTTTTTTCACGTAGTTGCGTCATCTATGACGCTCGTGTTTGTTACAGACGTTCTTGGCGCCAAAAAATATTTTGTCAGTTGGGCGTCATACTTGGCGCCAAACTTTTTGACATTATTTAAGACATTTCTTTTTGCTTCTGGTTTCCAGAGGCTTATTTTGTTTTGTATTTCTTTCCCATTCCTGAAACTGTCATATAAGGAAATTGATAATTTTGCTTTATATGTTATTTTTTCTCTTACATATTGCAAGATGTCTCAAACTGACCCTGTTTCAGAATTTACTACTGGAATCCTGCTGCCTGATGCCGGTTCTACCAAAGCTAAGTGCATTTGATGTAAACTTGTGGTAACTGTTCCTCCGGCTGTAATTTGTGATATTTGTCATGACAAACTTTTACATGCAGACAATATTTTCATTAGTTGTAGTCCATTACCTGTTGCTGGTCCTTCAACATCCAATGCTCAGGATATTCCTGTTAATGTGAGAGGATTTGTTTCTAATTCCATTCAGAAGGCTTTGTCTGTCATATCGCCTTCTAATAAATGTAAAAGGTCTTTTAAAACTTCTCATAAAATTGATGAATTTTTACATGACCGACAACATTCTGATTTATCTATCTCTGATGAGGATCTATCTGGTTCAGAAGATTCTGCCTCAGATATTGACACTGACAAATCTTCATATTTGTTTAAAATGGAGTATATTCGTTCCTTATTAAAGGAGGTGTTGATTGCTTTACATATGGAGGAGAATAGTCCTCTTGATATTAAAACTAATAAACGTTTAAATTTGTTTTTTAAACCTCATGTAGTTATTCCTGAGGTTTTTCCAGTTGCTATTTCAGATGTGATTTCTAGGGAATGGAATAGACTGGGTACTTCTTTTACTCCTTCTTCAAGGTTTAAGAAATTGTATCCTTTGCCATCTGATAGATTGGAGTTTTGGGAAAAGATCCCCAAAGTTGATGGGGCCATCTCTACTCTTGCAAAGCGTACTACTATTCCTACGGCAGATAGTACTTCTTTTAAAGATCCTTTAGATAGGAAACTTTAATCTTATCTAAGGAAGGCTTATTTATGTTCAGGTCATCTTCTTAGGCCTGCTATTTCTTTAGCTGATGTTGCAGCGGCTTCAACTTTTTGGTTGGAAACCTTAGCGCAACAAGTACCAGATCATAATGTGTATAGCATTGTTACTTTAATTCAACATGCTAATAATTTCCTTTGTGATGCCATTTTTGATATCATTAGAATTGATGCTAGATATATGTCTTTAGCTATTTTAGCTAGAAGAGCTTTATGGCTTAAATCTTGGAATGCTGATATGACTTCTAAATCAACGTTGCTATCTCTCTCTTTCCAAGGTAATACATTATTTGGTTCATAGTTGGATTCGATTATTTCAACTGTCACTGGGGAAGGGAGCTTTTTTGCCTCAGGATAAAAAATCTAAGGGCAAATTTAAGGCTGCTAACCGTTTTCGTTCCTTTCGAAAAATAAGGAACAGAAACCTGATCCTTCCCCTAAGGGAACGGTTTCTAATTGGAAGCCTTCTTCAGTCTGGAATAAATCCAAGCCATTTAAAAGATCAAAATCAGCCCCCAAGTCCGCATGAAGGTGCGGCCCTCATTCCAGCCCAGCTTGTAGGAGGCAGACTAAGATTTTTCAAGGATGTTTGGATCAATTCAGTCCAAAATCATTGGATTCAGAACATTGTCTCTCAGGGGTACAGAATAGGTTTCAAAGTAAGGCCGCCTGTGAGAAGTTTCTTTCTCTCACGCATTCCAGTGAACCCAGAAAAAGCTCAGGCTTTCCTGAAGTGTGTTTCAGACCTGGAGTTGTCTGGGGTAATTGTGCCAGTTCCTTTTCAGGAACGGGGTCTGGGGTTTTATTCAAATCTGTTCATTGTCCCAAAGAAGGAGAATTCTTTCAGACCAGTTCTGGATCTAAAAATTTTAAATCGCTATGTAATAATACCAACATTCAAGATGGTGACTATAAGGACTATTCTGCCTTTTGTTCAGCAAGGGCATTATATGTCCACAATAGACTTACAGGATGCATATCTTCATATTCTGATTCATCCAGATCACTATCAGTTCCTGAGATTCTCTTTTCTAGACAAGCATTACCAATTTGTTGCTCTTCCTTTTGGCTTAGCAACAGCTCCAAGGATCTTTTCAAAGGTTCTCGGTGCCCTACTCTCTGTAATCAGAGAGCGGGCTATTGCAGTGTTTCCTTATTTGGATGATATCTTTGTACTTGCTCAGCCTTTACATTCTGCAGACTCTCACCTGAATCAACTAGTGTTGTTTCTTCAAAGACATGGTTGGAGGATCAATTTACCAAAAAGTTCTTTGATTCCTCAGACAATGGTAACCTTTTTAGGATACCAAATAGATTCAGTATCCATGACTTTGTCTCTAATAGACAAAAGACATCTGAAATTGGTTTCAGCTTGTCGGAACCGTCAGTTTCAATCATTCCCTTCAGTAGCTATGTGCATGGAGGTTTTAGGTCTCATGACTGCAGCATCGGACGTGATCCCCTTTGCTCGTTTTCACATGAGACCTCTTCAGCTTTGTATGCTGAACCAATGGTGCAGGGATTATACAAAGATATCACAATTAATATCCTTAAATCCCAATGTTTGACTATCTCTGACTTGGTGGTTAGATCACCATTGTTTAGTTCAAGGGGCCTCTTTTGTTCGTCCAACCTGGACTGTGATCACAACAGATGCAAGTCTTTCAGGTTGGGGAGCTGTCTGGGGATCTCTGACAGTGCAGGGGGTTTGGAAATCTCAAGAGGCGAGATTATCAATCAATATTTTGGAACTACGTGCAATTCTCAGGACTCTTCAGTTTTGGCCCCTGTTGAAGAGAGAACCGTGTTTTCAGACAGACAATATCACAACTGTGGCATATGTCAATCATCAGGGTGGGACTCACAGTCCTCAAGTATGAGAGAAGTATCCCGGATACTTGTTAGGGCGGAATCCAGCTCATGTTTAATTTCTGCAGTTCATATCCCAGGTATAGATAATTGGGAAGCGGATTATCTCAGTCATCAGACTTTACATCCGGGAGAATGGTCTCTCCACCCAGATGTGTTTTCTCAAATTGTTCAGATGTGGGGGCTTCCAGAAATAGATCTGATGGCATCTCATCTAAACAAAAAACTTCCCAGGTACCTATCCAGGGATCCTCAGGCGGAATGCGGTGGATGCGTTGACACTTCCTTGGTGTTATCAACCTGCTTATATTTTCCCGCCTCTAGTTCTTCTTCCAAGAGTGATCTCCAAAATCATCATGGACCAATCGTTTTTGCTGCTGGTGGATCCAGCATGGCTTCACAGGTTTTGGTATGCAGATCTTGTTCGGATGTCCAGTTGCCAACCTTGGCCACTTACATTAAGCCCAGACCTTCTATCACAAGGTCCATTTTTCTATCAGGATCTCAAATCATTAAATTTGAAGGTATGGAAATTGAACGCTTAGTGCTTAGTCATATAGGTTTCTCTGAATCAGTGATTAATACTATGTTGCAGGCTCGTAAATCTGTTTCTAGAAAGATTTATTATCGAGTTTGGAAAACTTACATTTCATGGTGTTCTTCTCATAAATTTTCTTAGCATTCTTTTAGAATTCCTAGAATTTTACAGTTTCTTCAGGATGGTTTGGATAAAGGTTTGTCTGCAAGTTCCTTGAAAGGACAAATCTCTGCTCTTTCTGTTTTATTCCACAGAAAAATTGCTAAAATTCCTGATATTCACTGTTTTGTACAGGCTTTGGTTCGTATCAAGCCTGTCATTAAATCAATATCTCCTCCTTGGAGTCTTAATTTGGTTTTGAAGACTTTACAGGCTCCTCCATTTGAGCCTATGCATTCTTTGGACATTAAACTACTTTCTTGGAAAGTGTTGTTCATTTTGGCCATCTCTTCTGCTTGAAGAGTTTCTGAATTATCTTCTCTCTCTTGTGATTCTCCTTTTCTGATTTTTCATCAGGATAAGGCAGGTTTGCGGACTTCATTTAAATTCTTACCCAAGGTTGTGAATTCTAACAACATTAATAGAGAAATTGTTGTCCCTTCTTTGTGTCCTAATCCTAAGAATTCTTTGGAGAGATCTTTACATTCTTTGGATGTTGTGAGAGCTCTGAAATATTATGTTGAAGCTACTAAAGATAGATTTCATGAAGACTTCTAGTCTATTTGTTATCTTTACTGGTTCCAGGAAAGGTCAGAAGGCTTCTGCCGTTTCTTTGGCATTGTGGTTAAAGCTTTTGATTCATCAAGCTTATTTGGAGTCCGGTAAAGCCCTGCCTCAGAGAATTACAACTCATTCTACTAGATCAGTTTCCACTTCTTGGGCTTTTAAGAATGAAGCTTCAGTTGATCAGATTTGTAAAGCAACAACTTGGTCTTCTTTGCATACATTTACTAAATTCTACCATTTTGATGTCTTTGCTTCTTCTGCAGCAGTTTTTGGTAGAAAAGTTCTTCAGGCAGCTGTTTCAGTTTGATTCTTCTGCTTAGGATTTAAGTTTTTCCTTTTATTTATGAGAATAAATTTATATTTGGGTTATGGATTATTTTTTTTCAGTGAATTGGCTGTTTTTATTTTTATCCCTCCCTCTCTAGTGACTCTTGCGTGGAGTTCCACTTCTTGGGTATTGCTATCTCATACGTCACTAGCTCATGGACTCTTGCCAATTACATGAAAGAAAACATAATTTATGTAAGAACTTACCTGATAAATTCATTTATTTCATATTGGCAAGAGTCTATGAGACCCACCCTTTTATGGTGGTTATGATTTTTTGTATAAAGCACAATTATTTCCAAATTCCTTTGTTAATGCTTTTTACTCCTTTCTTTATCACCCCACTACTTGGCTATTTGTTAAACTGAATTGTGGGTGTGGTGAGGGGTGTATTTAGAGACATTTTGAGGTTTGGGAAATTTTGCCCCTCCTGTTAGGATTGTATTTCCCATACGTCCCTAGCTCATGGACTCTTGCCAATATGAAATAAATAAATTTATCAGCTAAGTTCTTATATAAATTATGTGTTTTTTGCAGTACAACAGTCCCACCCCTTGCTATCTCTCTCTCCCCTCTCTTTTGCTTTCTCTCTCCCCCTCTCTTTTGCTCTTTCTCCCCCCTCTCTTTTGCACTCTCTCCCTCTCTCTTTTTCTCTCTCTCTCTCGCTCCACCTCTCTTTTGCTCTCTTCCCCCTCTCTTTTGCTCTCTCTAACCCCTCTCTTTTTCTCTCTTTTCCCCCCCTCTCTTTTGCTCTCTTTCTCCCCCTATCTTTTTCTCTCTTTCTCCCCCATCTCTTTTGCTCTCTCCCCCCTCTCTTTTGCTCTCTCTCTCCTCCCTTTTGCTCTCACGCTCCACATCTCTTTTGCTCTCCCCCATCTCTTTTGCTCTTTCTCCCCCATCTCTTTTGCTCTCTTTCTCCCCCATCTCTTTTGCTCTCTCTCTCCCCCCTCTCTTTTGCTTTCTCTCTCCCCTCTTTTGCTTTCTTTCCCCTCCCTTTTGCTCTCTCCTTTTGCTCCTTCTCTCCCCTCTCTTTTGCTCCCTCTCTCCCCCCTCTCTTTTGCTCCCTCTCTCCCTCCTCTCTTTTGCTCCCTCTCTCCCCCCTCTCTTTTGCGCTCTCTCTCCCCCCTCTCTTTTGCGCTCTCTCCCCCCTCAATTTTGTGCGCTCTCTCCCCCCTCAATTTTGCGCTCCCTCTCCCCCCTCACTTTTGCGCTCTCTCTCCCCCTCACTTTTAGGCTCTCTCTCTCCCCCACTTTTGCGATCTCTCCGTCCCCCTTACTTTTACGCTCTCTCCCCTTCACTTTTGCGCTTTCTCTCTCCCCCTCTCTTTTGCACGCTCTTCCCCCCTCTATTTTGTGTGCTCTCTCTCCCCCCTCTCTTTTTTAAAAAAAAAAATATGTTTATTGTGCATTGCCAAAAATAATAAAGCATTAATAAAACAAGACATTTTGCGTCACGCAGGACTATCATGTACATACGCAATTACAATATCAATATGAAAAGAGAATAAAAAAATCACACAAAGCAAGTAAATAACCACCACAAAATAGCAACATAAGTTTCTTAAGATATTACGTACATTCTTTCATCCTCAGTCCGAGGAATGGTTTATGAGTTTAAATGAAAGCTAAAAAGTTTGGCTATTTTTTTTTCTTATTTTCCCCGGCGGGACCGAGCAAGATCCGCTGGTTCCCTTCTCTCTTTTGCTCTCTCTCTCTTTCTCTTTCTCTCTCCCCTCTCTTTTGTTCTCTCTCTCCCCCTCTCTTTTGCTCTCTCTCTCCCCCTCTCTTTTGCTCTCTCTCCCCCTCTCTTTTGCTCTCTCTCCCGCCTCTCTTTTGCTCTCTCTATCTCTCTCTCTCTCTCTCTCTCTCTCCCCCCCCTCTCTTTTGCTCTCTCCCCCTCTCACTCTCCCCCCTCTCTTTTGCTCTCTCTCTTCTCTCTCTTTTGCTCTCTCTCTTCTCTCTCTTTTGCTCTCTCTCTCCCCTCTCTGTTGCGTGCTCTCTCTCCCCCCTCTCTGTTGCTCTCTCTCTCCCCCTCTCTTTTTCTCTCTCTCCCCTTTTTTTTTCTCTTTCTCTCCTCTCTTTTTCTCTCTCTCCCCTCTCTTTTGCTCATTCCCATCTCTTTTGCCATCTCCCCCTCTCTTTCTCTCTCTCTCCCCCCCTCTCTTTTGATCTGTCTCTCTCGCATGCGCGTGACCACGCCTGGTCCCGTCTGTGCCACCCCGCTCACGCCCACTCCCTCCCACCGTTGTCACGCTAGGAACAGCAGATCAGGTATACTCTAAGGACAAGTGTGTTTGTCCTCGCGCTGTCTCTACTGCGCACGACAGCTTCGGACAAACACACTTGGCCTTTTATATTATAGGATGTATTATAGGACCAGGCATGGTGCACTAAAAATAGACATAATGTGGAGCTTTGGGTAAAATAATTATAGGAAAAACACATTTGAATAAGGAAATATAAATTAGTTGCCACAAAATTATCAAAACTGCAAGAGAAGTATAACTTATTACATTACCACATTCTAAACAAATCTGTGAGAAATGTTTCAGTTATAGATTGTAGTGAAAAATATGAAACCCCAAATTCTTCTTCTATGATTCTGTTAGAACATTCAATTTAAAAAAAAAAAATCCTTTTACTTCTATTATCAAATTTGCTTCATTCTCTGTTAAAGGAGCAGCAATTCACTAGAAGTTAGATGAACACATTGGGGCCGATTTATTAAAGGGACAGTCAACACTTACTTTAACATGTTTTGATATTGAAAATAAAAAAATGGAGGTCCGCCTACACTATACCCCCCCTGCCTTGCCGCCTTGATTCTGTCCTAATCAGCGTCGCTTACTACTCGGTAAATATGGATGCCGAACTCCCCTTACCATTACGTAGCTACCTTCTTCTTCAACTGATAAGCAAATCAGAATCCAGTCCTCGGACAGAAATTGCACGCGCGAAAAACGCCCAATCGTATACTATCGGGTTGATTGCCGCGAATCTGCAGGGATGGCATTGTACAAGAAGTTCACTAGAACTGCTTGTGCAATGTTAAATGCAGACAGCGTATGCTGTCGGCATTTAGCGATGCAGAGTGGACATGAATACCTATAGCGAACCTATGATAAATCTACCCCATTGACTAAGCCAAAGACAAGAAGCATTTATGAGCAGCCAGTAGCCACCAATCACCAGCTAGCTCTCTAGAAGTGCATTGCTGATCCTGAGCCTACCTAGGTATGCTTTTCTACAAAGGATACATAATAAAGTGCATTGCTGATCCTGAGCCTTCCTAGGTATGCTTTTCTACAAAGATAGATAATAAAAGTAAACTGGAAAGTTATGTAAAAGTACATGCAGTGTGTGGGAACCAATGCAGTGAGTGGCACATCCTCTGATAGTGTTTAATGGCACACAAAAAATATATATACCAGTAATAGCAAACAAGCAAAAGCCTCAAGCATCCTGTTCTCATATAAAGACAGTGAAGTACAGGTATGAAAAACAGTATAAAAAGTTTAAAAAGTTCTTGTCCTTATTAAAAAAAATCTTGTTCTACTTGCAGAGGCATGTCCGTCTCCACCAATAAAACAGTAGCAGTTTTTCTTCTGAGCATCTGGCCATTAAAGGGACATTAACCCTTTTAGGGCTAAGCACTTTCCTACCTGGGTGCTAATATTTTCTAAGTTTTTTTTTTTTTAATTTTTTTTTTAACTTTTTTTTTTTTTTACAGACCCCCAAGACTCTGTAGCTGCTTAGATGCCTGAGATACAGGCTTCTAAGCAGCGTGCCCTCTCCTCCTATACTTAACATTGTTAAGTATAAATAAAGTTGCGCTGTGACGTCATCACGTCATTGCGCGTGACGTCACTGCGCATCACGTGAAGCCCTGGCGATGCCTCTCACTCTACAGGCACGATCGCCGGGGTAGGAGCGGTTAAGAGCCCCCAGATCTCCCTCAAGGTGGGAGAGTGCTCATGACGGCTCTGAGCTGTCATTAGCACCAGAGTGAGAAACTCTGTGACGGCTCAGAGCCGTCATTAGCAGTTAAAGGGACACTAAACGCAATTTTTTTCTTTAATGATTCGGATAGAGCATGCAATTTTAAGCAACTTTCTAATTTACTCCTATTAGCAATGTTTCTTTGTTCTCTTGCTATCTTTATTTAAAAAGCAGGAATGTGATGCATAGGAGCAGAATTATTTTTGGTTGAGAACCTGGGTTAGGCTTGCTTATTGGTGGGTAAAAGTAAACCTCCAATAAGCAAGCGCTATCCATGGTGCTGAACCTAAAAATGTGCTGGCTGCTTTACATTCATGATGATCAAATAAAGATAGCAAGAAAACAAAGAAAAATTGATAATAGGAGTAAACTAGAAAGTTGCTTAAAATTGCCTGCTCTATCTGAATCATGAAAGAAAAAATTTGGGATCAGTGTCCCTTTAAACATTTAGGGCTAGATTACGAGTGAAGCACTATTTCTTTCATGTAATTAGCAAGAGTCCATGAGCTAGTGACGTATGGGATATACATTCCTACCAGGAGGGGCAAAGTTTCCCAAACCTTAAAATGCCTATAAATACACCCCTCACCACACCCACAAATCAGTTCAATCAATCAGTTTTACAAACTTTGCCTCCTATGGAGGTGGTGAAGTAAGTTTGTGCTAGATTCTACGTTGATATGCGCTCCGCAGCAGGTTGGAGCCCGGTTTTCCTCTCAGCGTGCAGTGAATGTCAGAGGGATGTGAGGAGAGTGTTGCCTATTTGAATGCAATGATCTCCTTCTACGGGGTCTATTTCATAGGTTCTCTGTTATCGGTCGTAGAGATTCATCTCTTACCTCCCTTTTCAGATCGACGATATACTCTTATATATATACCATTACCTCTGCTGATTTTCGTTCCAGTACTGGTTTGGCTTTCTACAACATGTAGATGAGTGTCCTGGGGTAAGTAAGTAAGCTTATTTTCTGTGACACTCTAAGCTATGGTTAGGCACTTTTTTATAAAGTTCTAAATATATGTATTCAAACATTTATTTGCCTTGACTCAGGATGTTCAACATTCCTTATTTTCAGACAGTCAGTTTCATATTTGGGATAATGCATTTGAATCAATCATTTTTTCTTACCTTAAAAAATTTGACTTTTTCCCTGTGGGCTGTTAGGCTCGCGGGGGCTGAAAATGCTTCATTTTATTGCGTCATTCTTGGCGCTGACTTTTTTGGCGCAAATTTTTTTTTCTGTTTCCGGCGTCATACGTGTTGCCGGAAGTTGCGTCATATTTTGACGTTTTTTTGCGTCAAAAGTGTCGGCGTTCCGGATGTGGCGTCATTTTTGGCGCCAAAAGCATTTAGGCGCCAAATAATGTGGGCGTCTTATTTGGCGCTAAAAAATATGGGCGTCATTTTTGTCTCCACATTATTTAAGTCTCATTATTTATTGCTTCTGGTTGCTAGAAGCTTGTTCACTGGCATTTTTTCCCATTCCTGAAACTGTCATTTAAGGAATTTGATCAATTTTGCTTTATATGTTGTTTTTTCTATTACATATTGCAAGATGTTCCACGTTGCAACTGAGTCAGAAGATACTTCAGGAAAATCGCTGCCCGGTGCTGGAGTTACCAAGCTAAGTGTATCTGCTATAAACTTTTGGTATCTGTTTCTCCAGCTGTTGTTTGTATTGCATGTCATGACAAACTTATTAATGCAGATAAAATTTCCTTTAGTACTGTTACATTACCTGTTGCTGTTCCGTCAACATCTAATTTTCAGAGTGTTCCTGATAACATAAGAGATTTTATTTTTAAATCCATTAAGAAGGCTATGTCTGTTATTTCTCCTTCTAGTATACATAAAAGTCTTTTAAAACTTCTCTTTTTTCAGATGAATTTTTAAATGAACATCATCATTCTGATACTGATAATGGTTCTTCTGGTTCAGAGGTTTCTGTCTCAGAGGTTGATGCTGATAAATCTTTGTATTTGTTCAAGATGGAATTTATTCGTTCTTTACTTAAAGAAGTATTAATTGCATTAGAAATAGAGGATTCTGGTCCTCTTGATACTAAATCTAAACGTTTAAATAAGGTTTTTAAATCTCCTGTAGTTATTCCAGAAGTGTTTTCTCTCCCTGATGCTATTTCTGAAGTAATTTCCAGGGAATGGAATAATTTGGGTAATTCATTTACTCCTTCTAAAACGTTTTAAGCAATTATATCCTGTGCCATCTGACAGATTAGAGTTTTTTGGGACAAAATCCCTAAGGTTAATGGGGCTGTCTCTACTCCTGCTATATTTTTAGCGGATGTTGCTGCAGCTTCAACTTTTTGGTTAGAAGCTTTAGCGCAACAAGTAACAGATCATAATTTTATAGCATTATTATTATTCTATAACATGCTAATAATTTTATTTGTGATACCATCTTTTGATATCATTAGAGTTGATGTCAGGTATATGTCTCTAGCTATTTTAGCTAGAAGAGCTTTATGGCTTAAAACTTAGAATGCTGATATGTCTTCTAAGTCAACTTTGCTTTCCCTTTCTTTCCAGGGTAATAAATTATTCGGTTCTCAGTTGGATTCTATTATCTCAACTGTTACTGGAGGGAAGGGAACTTTTTTACCAAAGGATAAAAAATCTAAGGTAAATTTAGGTCTAATAATCATTTTCGTTCCTTTCCTCACAACAAGGAACAAAAGCCTGATCCTTCATCCTCAGGAGCGGTATCAGTTTGGAAACCATTTCCAGTTTGGAATATATCCAAGCCTTATAGAAACCTAAAGCCAGCTCCTAAGTACCCATGAAGGTGCGGCCCTCATTCCAGCTCAGCTGGTATGGGGCAGATTACGTTTTCTTCAAAGAAATTTGGATCAATTCCGTTCAATCTCTGGTTTCAAAACATTGTTTCAGAAAGGTACAGAATTGGCTTCAAGTTAAGGCCTCCTGCAAAGAGATTTTTTTCTTTCCCGTGTCCCAGTAAACCCAGCAAAGGCTCAGCATTTCTGAAATGTGTTTCAGATCTAGAGTTGACTGGAGTAATTATGCCAGTTCCAGTTCTGGAACAGGGGCTGGGGTTTTATTCTATCTCTTCATTGTACCAAAGAAGGTCAATTCCTTCAGACCAGTTCCGGATCTATCAATATTGAATCGTTATGTAAGGATACCAACATTCAAGATGGTAACTGTAGGACTATCCTGCCTTTTGATTAGCAAGGGCATTATATGTCTACAATAGATTTACAGGATGCATATCTGCATATTCCGATTCATCCAGATCACTTTTTCTGAGATTCTCTTTTTAGACAAGCATTACCAGTTTTGTGGCTCTACCGTTTGGCCTAGCATCAGCTCCAAGATTTTTTTCAAAGGTTCTCTGTGCCCTTCTATCTGTAATCAGAGAACAGGGTTTTGGTATTTCCTTATTTGGACGATATCTTGGTACTTGCTCAGTCTTCACATTTTCGCAGAATCTCATACGAATCGACTTGTGTTGTTTCTTCAAGATCATGGTTGGAGGATCAATTTACCAAAAAGTTCATTGATTCCTCAGACAAGGGTAACCTTTTTAGGTTTCCAGATACCTAGACATGTAGACAAGAGAAGTTTAACATTGATATCAGCTTGTCAAAACCTTCAGTCACAATCATTCCCTTTGGTAGCCTTATGCATGGAAATTTTAGGTCTTAGGACTGCCGCATCGGATGCGATCTCCTTTGCTCGTTTTCACATGCGACCTCTTCAGCTCTGTATGCTGAACCAATGGTGCAGGGATTACACAAAGATATCTCAATTAATATCTTTAAACCGATTATACGACACTCTCTGACGTGGTGGACAGATCACCATCGTTTAGTTCAGGGGGCTTCTTTGTTCTTCCGACCTGGACTATAATCTCAACAGATGCAAGTCTTACAGGTTGGGGAGCTGTGTGGGGGTCTCTGACGGCACAAGGGGTTTGGGAATCTCAGGAGGTGAGATTACCGATCAATATTTTGGAACTCCGTGCAATTTTCAGAGCTCTTCAGTCTTGGCCTCTTCTGAAGAGAGAGTTGTTCATTTGTTTTCAGATAGACAATGTCACAACTGTGGCATACATCAATCATCAAGGAGGGACTCACAGTCCTCTGGCTATGAAAGAAGTATCTCGAATTTTGGTTTGGGCGGAATCCAGCTCCTGTCTAATCTCTGCGGTTCATATCCCAGGTATAGACAATTGGGAAGCGGATTATCTCAGTCGCCAAACGTTGCATCCGGGCGAATGGTCTCTTCACCCAGAGGTATTTATTCAGATTGTTCAAATGTGGGAACTCCCAGAAATAGATCTGATGGCTTCTCATCTAAACAAGAAACTTCCCTGGTATCTGTCCAGATCCCGGGATCCTCGGGCGGAGGCAGTGGATGCATTATCACTTCCTTGGAAGTATCATCCTGCCTATATCTTTCCGCCTCTAGTTCTTCTTCCAAGAGTATTCTCCAAGATTCTAAAGGAATGCTCGTTTGTCCTGCTGGTAGCTCCAGCATGGCCTCACAGGTTTTGGTATGCGGATCTTGTCCGGATGGCCTCTTGCCAGCTGTGGACTCTTCCGTTAAGACCAGACTTTCTGTCGCAAGGTCCTTTCTTCCATCAGGATCTCAAATCCTTAAATTTTAAGGTATGGAGTTTGAACGCTTGATTCTTGGTCAAAGAGGTTTCTCTGACTCTGTGATTGATACTATGTGACAGGCTCGTAAATCTGTATCTAGAGAGATACATTATAGAGTCTGGAAGACTTATATTTCTTAGTGTCTTTCTCATCATTTTTCTTGGCATTCTTTTTGAATACCGAGAATTTTACAGTTTCTTCAGGATGGTTTAGATAAAGGTTTGTCCGCAAGTTCCTTGAATGGACAAATCTCTGCTCTTTCTGTTCTTTTTCACAGAAAGATTGCTAATCTTCCTGATATTCATTGTTTTGTACAAGCTTTGGTTCGTATAAAACCTGTCATTAAGTCAATTTCTCCTCCTTGGAGTTTGAATTTGGTTCTGGGGACTCTTCAAGCTCCTCCTTTTGAACCCATGTATTCTTTGGTCATTAAATTACTTTCTTGGAAAGTTTTGTTTCTTTTGGCAATCTCTTCTGCCAGAAGAGTCTCTGAATTATCTGCTCTTTCTTGTGAGTCTCCTTTTCTGATTTTTCATCAGGATAAGGCGGTGCTGCAAACTTCTTTTGAATTTTTTACCTAAGGTTGTGAATTCTAACAACATTAGTAGAGAAATTGTGGTTCCTTCATTATGTCCTAATCCTATGAATTCTAAGGAGAAATCATTGCATTCTTTGGATGCTGTTAGAGCTTTGTATTATTATGTTGAAACTACTAAGTCTTTCCGAAAGACTTCTAGTCTATTTGTCATCTTTTCCGGTTCTAGAAAAGGCCAGAAAGCTTCTGCCATTTCTTTGGCATCTTGGTTGAAATCTTTATTTCATCATGCCTATGTCGAGTCGGGTAAAACTCCGCCTCGAAGGATTACAGCTCATTCTACTAGGTCAGTTTCTACTTCCTGGGCGTTTAGGAATGAAGCTTCGGTTGATCAGATTTGCAAAGCAGCAACTTGGTCCTCTTTGCATACTTTTACTAAATTCTACCATTTTTGATGTGTTTTCTTCTTCTGAAGTAGTTTTTGGTAGAAAAGTACTTCAGGCAGTGGTTTCAGTTTGAATCTTCTGCTTATGTTTTCATTAAACTTTATTTTGGGTGTGGATTATTTTCAGCAGGAATTGGCTGTCTTTATTTTATCCCTCCCTCTCTAGTGACTCTTGCGTGGAAAGATCCACATCTTGGGTAGTCATTATCCCATACGTCACTAGCTCATGGACTCATGCTAATTACATGAAAGAAAACATAATTTATGTAAGAACTTACCTGATAAATTCATTTCTTTCATATTAGCAAGAGTCCATGAGGCCCACCCTTTTTTGTGGTGGTTATGATTTTTTTTTTTTTTGTATAAAGCACAATTATTCCAATTCCTTATTTTTTATGCTTTCGCACTTTTTTCTTATCACCCCACTTCTTGGCTATTTGTTAAACTGATTTGTGGGTGTGGTGAGGGGTGTATTTATAGGCATTTTAAGGTTTGGGAAACTTTGCCCCTCCTGGTAGGAATGTATATCCCATACGTCACTAGCTCATGGACTCTTGCTAATATGAAAGAAATGAATTTATCAGGTAAGTTCTTACATAAATTATGTTTTTTTTTATTTTATTTTTTTAAAATACATTTTTATTGAGGTTTTGCATAAATGTATACACACAGGTATAAAGGATACATTCTTCATAGAACACAATAAGTAAGTGATATAACAAGTGAGAGTCAAAATACATGACATAGAATGAGCTTCTGAAACCTTGGTTTTATATACTGTATATAATAACTTTTATAGATGACTAATTAGCCGATCTCTTGTGAACCATTTGATATAGGGAAAACTGGTAGATTATGTTTGTCATACCAAAGGCCCCATAGTGTCTAATAACACCAGGGGGTTATAAGTTTTTATCAGCGGATAAGCACCGCTTAAGATAATATAAGATAAATGAAAAATAAAGTAGTATCTAAGTGACCAATATGTAAGAATAAAGTATAACAAATGTACCCATTTTGGCTAAAATAGGATGCTGATGGTACTATCAGTGTCTATTTGTCAAGGATTATATGGAATAGATGAGGCATGCAAATCTGGATATTGTTGCTTCAAACTATTAATTAGAATCCCTCTCACCCTCGCCGGCTGAGGGAAGGGAAGGGAAGGGAATTTGGACCTTACAGACACTATTGAGACATATAGATTTATAAATTATACGAGCACATATAAACAAAATTGCCATCAGCCATAATGATAATGGTGGATTATGGGTAAAGTGTGATTAGGGAAGGGGGGGGGGGCATGTTAACATAGTGTAATAAAGTATTAGAGCTTACAATAATGCTTATATATAAAAAAAAATACAGTATATATGATAATAGACAAACCATTTGATAATGACTCTGTGATTGATAACCTACAATGTAGAATAATATAGGGGTATTGTCAGAGAAAAGCAAGCATGAACAGTAGAAGGTCTCTAACAGAAGGGGATGGACAGTTAAGAAAGAGGGGAGCCCAGGGGAGTTATGTTCTTGTAGATGCAGTTTACAGTATAAGATGCAATTGCTCTTTATTTTAAAACCACATGATGACAGGAGTTAGTAATAAAGCAAGAGTCGTGTTGATAGTTGGATTTATAGGCTGGTACAGCAGTAAGAAGATTCAGCAGAAAATCTTTGAAAGTAGCTAGACTCCATTGTCTCGGCCGCTGACAAGGAGAAATGACCCCTTACATAGAAACTGCAAATAGTGTTTAGATGAACACATAGGTTAAGCCAGAGTTCCAATTAAATAAACTTGGGGTCTGAGATACAATTACAGAATCGAGAAGCATACTTAAGCCAATGCTATCAGAGTTCTATGTCTACCTTATACGTTGCCCAATGTTAAAAAGTTCAAAGTAGGTAGAAATGGGCTTTAAAGATCCTGGATATGTAAATCACCAAACATATATGACAAATAAGTAGCTTTGTATTGCTGAAATTAGACCGCTGCAAATACTCTTATATACACCATCCACATAACCACAGTTCCAATATATACTGCAATCCCAAATAATCCAAGGCAACCTTACCAGGCAGCAGAGACCTTGTTTTCAGACCACTCTGATCTCTTTCACGGGTCTCGTCGCGGTCTCTCACCCACAGTGGCAGGTAATTCTCAATTGAATACCTGGACGAAGCGGATGATGCAGATGACGTCACCAATGGGGGCTGGTCACTCAGGCTGTACGGAGCTAGCACTAGCGGTAATTGAAAACACAGCTGTAATATCCTTTGTGTTGGGAGCAAAGACCAACTGGTATAGGACATGAAAAGAAAAGGAAAATGGCTCGCTCCAAAAGTTAAAAATAGAAAATGTATTGATGCAATTAAAAATCCAGGAGGATACAAATAGTGGAATGAGCGTAGCACCACCAGCTTATGCGTTTTGGCATCCAGTGAGGGTTGACTGAATCCATGTGTTAACAGGATATACCCATGAGGCATAAATATATGTAAAGTTATGGTGTAACAAACCGACAATAACACTAAACATTAGAAAACAATTCCACATATAAGCTTAGTTGTCCAGGAAGGGGAGAATTACATTAATTAGTCCACTACATCTAGGCGAGGGTACGGGCCCTGATATCAACCTATACCAGCACTGAACAAGCTAGCATAGCAGCCACGTGAGCCACAACTGTTATAGCAACCTGACCGACACATCCAGTGTCTATAGCCCTTTGACAGGCAGATGTATGCTCGGAATATGGTAACGGCATATTGCCCTCTGTCCGAACGTACCTACTCCTGATGGTGATTACTGCTAGTGCCTTTGGTTTTTGAAGGCTTATGATCCGCTGTTGCATCACAAGTTCTGGCTCCAGATCTGCATTGTGATCAAGCATAAAGCTCTTCGCTATTTCCAGCATTCTCCATTCCGGTCTTGCAGCAAGCTCAGACTCTCCTTGTTGCACGTACTGCTGATTGGATGTGCAATGTGAGGCAATATCCCTGGTGTCAGACAAGACATCCGTCATGTTGGCATGTGGATCTTCGGTGAGTACTGTAGTGTAAGTAGCACAAACTACATTTTTTAATGTGTCCACAATTTCTGCCTGGTGCTGATCGAGTCGAGCGCACAATGTTGACAGAAGGGAAGCAACTAGTTGCATGAAGAAACTTTTATGTGCATATATGCGCTGCTGTAAGCCTGTCTCCTTGCTTTTAAGTTAGTAGTAAATTAAGGTATCTGAAGTCCAATTTCTGTTACCCTGTGCTCCGGATACCCCCAAGCGATGAGTCTCTGTATCTTGGGTGAACGTTTTCTTAATCAATGTCGTAGTCAGGATGCACAACTTTGTGGTAGGCCGCAATCACAGCCATGTGCTTTTTTTCCAGAACCGGCTATTTCACTGCAGAATCATCTGCTCTCATACTCTCGCCGGTTCCCTAATGAATTGTAGGGACTTGGAGGTCCAGTTATACGAAGGATGGTGCCTAGAAACCCCCTTAGTAGTGAGATTTTTTACAGAGCTCCTCTAACTTGCATCCGCTCAGTATGGCGTTAGCTCCGCCCCGTGAAGCGCTAATTTAACGTGTGCCTCTAAAGGTGCGCACATTAAATAACCAGCCAAGGGGCTGGTTATTGCTACCGTGAACTTGCAGTAGCAGTTATCGCTCTGAAAATTAGCATCTTTATTTTATTAAAAGATAACTGCACAAAGCAGTTTTAAGGGGTTAAAGTGAGCAGGTGTGGGGTGCCTTTACATCGCAGTCTATGGGGACTGTGTTAAAACTGCAAATATATGTATATGGTTATATACATATATATTTTAAAATTGCTGGCCATCTCTGTGTGACCCTCTTCGCATGCGCTAGGTTCTGTGCCCTGTATGACGGCATCAGAACAAGGCTCTTGTAAGCGCAAAGCTTCCATGCAATGCGAACGTGAGGTTGCGTTCACATTGCCCTTTACCAAAAATACTAGCGCACATTTGCATGCGCTGGTATTACGAGTGGAGCGCAAATATTGCGCTCGCGAAAGTGTTATTTTGCGCTCCACTCATAGTCTAGCCCTAAATAAATGCTAGATAGAATGATGCATACAAAGAAAAGATTAGTCCAAGAATAACATGTAGATGTATTTTTTTTTAAAGTTCCATTACCTGTTTAAATATTGACTAAATAACTGTGGGAGCTTCCATGTTGTAACTTAAGTTACCTTCTCTGCTGTGGCCAATTAAGGGCAGTTATAAATAGGTCAGTAGAGTGTGCAGCCAATGGAATATAAGAGTGTTCTGCATTTTCATTTCTAACAGGAACTGATTTCAGAATGGAATTACAGGAAAATGGGACACAATTAATAATAAAAATATATTGCAGAGATTTGTTTTATATACAATTTATCATTTGATATTACTATCTCAAAGTGTTTAATGTTCCTTTAATTTATAAAGAATTATGCTATGTGGTGCCTTATCCATTTCTTTCTAGCAGCAATTTTTAAACATTTTTTTTTAATGCAAACTATTTTTAATTAATTAGCCCTTTTAGGATATGCACAGATCTCAACCTGTTGTATGTCCCTTTAATAGTTGCTTGCTATTAGTTCAAACATATATAGATTTGAAAATATATGTTTATGTTTAAAATAATAGTAAGCAAACATTAAATCCCTGTTAAGATATCTACAATACTTTAAACAGTATGCATTGTACATGACTATGCATATTTTTCAAACATTGACCCCCATAACTTAAAAATAACTGTAGAAGGGGCGGAGCCTAGCCAAGGACCAAGATGGCTGCACAGTGTTAGAGCTCTGTAGTCCCCTATGTCTTTAATCATAAAATCAGCGTTTTCTTATCACCTGCAACGCAACCAGTAGCGCCACATATAGATGTGAAGAGCCAAGGAACAATCACTGTGGGTCCCAAGAGCGAGTGACTACGAGTGTCAGTCACCGCTGGAAGAGAAAAGACCGCAAAGAGTAAGGCCCCTGCAGGGAGACAACTGAGAGCACAGAAAGCCCGCGCACAAATGGCTGCACAAGAAGGACCATACCTTGAGATAAGCTTCAGCGGGCGCAACCCAGGACAAACAGCTCACGACCCAACAGAGCTGATCATCAAGTCACGGCAGCAGATCACTCAGCCTTCAGGGGCACTGAGACCGGGGGACGGAACGGAGACCCGGGAGCTCACAGTATACGGCCAACTGACTGCCGACATAGTAAAGGCCCCAGACGC
Source organism: Bombina bombina (assembly GCF_027579735.1). Taxonomy (NCBI): domain Eukaryota; kingdom Metazoa; phylum Chordata; class Amphibia; order Anura; family Bombinatoridae; genus Bombina; species Bombina bombina. The sequence continues at coordinate 111,434,041 of NC_069507.1, forward strand.
AGAGCGGCTCCCAAACCTCTCCACCGGTAAGACAGATGAGTGACACACTCCGCGATCTCGCTCGCACTAAGCTTTGAGACTTGGAACGGAGTCTCGCGGGCAAACTCCAATCAAACACTGGTAGTCATAAAAAGACCCAAACGCACCAAACACAGAGGTAGAGGGAAGCACTAAGTTACTTAAGACTCAGATGACAACTGGGCAATAAGGATAGAGGCAGGAGACCGCACTGTCCCATTGTACTTTCTGAAGCTGAGCAAAAGGTGACAAAAGGTTTAAAGGACAGCCCTACTAAAGCTATATATATAATAGTTCACTTTACAAAACGACCCTCATTAACAGCTAAGGTATATTGGGAGAGCACAGGCATCGCTTGTCCCTTTAATTAAAATCCCAGTATTAGGGCTGCTCTGTAAAACAGCAGGGAACCGAGTAACTTTATACTCAACAAGCCTATCAATCAAACAATACCAAGAGAGGCTGGAGGATTGAATCACAGACAAGGCCCATTTTAGAGGGGAAAATAAAAAACAAGTGCAAAATACCCGCTGCTGCAAACAGTGCTTTAAAAAGAAAAGAAAAAAAAAGGAAAAGGGAAACGAAAGGGGGGAAAAAAAAAGAGTGAGGGGTGTGATGATAGCAGGATGTGATGTCACTAGCATGTGGGCGGGGCTTAGGTCCGGTGTCTGTGTCGCAGTTAGTTTAGTACAATCAACCTGTCTGGATGTGTATTGCTATGCTCTGCAATAAAATAGAGTTGTACCATCATTGCTGTGTCCTGCATATGTCCTGCATCTCATGACATGGTGTCAGAAGTTCTGGACTACGCTTCTGTTTCTGATGATGACGATGTCAAAGTTTACCCCACCTGAGCCTTTTGACTTTTCTCAGCCTGCAGCTTGGCCCACATGGCGTCAGCGGTTTCAGCGCTTCAGGATTGCATCCAAACTGAACAAGGAGAGTGGTGAAGTACAAGTTAATTCTCTTTTATACTCTATGGGGAAAGATGTAGAGCCAGTGTTCAATGCTTTTACTTTCCAAGAAGGGGAAGAAGTTAACTTTGATATAGTTATGGATAAACTCAGTGCCCACTTTGTGCCCAAAAGAAATGTGATTCATGAGAGAGCTTGTTTTCACAAACGTAATCAGCGTGTGGGAGAATCTGTGGAGTCATTTTTGCGCAGCCTGTATGAATTAGCTGAATTCTGTGAGTTTGGTGTTGCTAAAGAAGAGCAAATCAGAGACAGAATAGTTATTGGAATTGCAGATGCTGAAGTCTCCCTGAAGCTGCAGTTAGAGCCTGATTTAACATTAGACGGGGCTATTAGGATGGCCCGCCAGAGTGAACTGGTGAAAAAGCAAAGTGCTGATCTGAGGTCTGAGAGTATTGTGGATGAAGTGCAACAGTCTAGGAAAAATACTAGTGAAAGGCACAGTGTGAGCGGTAGATCTAAAGTACTGGAAAGGCCTAGAAGTGGATGGGCGCAACATGGCCGATGCACACAGTGCTACCGGGCTCATGATCAGAGTGCTACATGCCCGGCCAGAGATAAAAGATGCAGAAAATGTAACAGAATAGGCCATTTTGAAGTGGTGTGTAAAACTGAATACATTAAGGAGATGCAGGTGGACAGTGACCAGGAGGGTCAGGAAGTGTCTTTTGTGGGGTCTGTTGTGGAACGGACAAGCTCAGAGGAAGATTGGAAAGTTACCTTTACTGTAATGGGAGCCAATGTTGATTTTAAGATTGACACAGGAGCAGATATCACTGTAATGTCTTTTGCTGAATTTATGAGACTGCCTCGACAGCCCCAGCTGGCGAAGGTTACTACAAATGTTCATAGTCCTGGTGGCCGCATTGATTGTGTGGGGAAATTTCTTGCCAGCTGTGAGTACAAACAAAGGAAGTTCACCATGTGGGTGCATGTGATCCGAGGTCAGTGTGTTAACAGTTTATTGAGCAGAAAAGCAGCCTGTGACTTGGGCCTCGTGGCCAGAGTGAATGAGATCTCTGAAGATATGTTTGGCGAGTTGGGCCTACTGAGCTGCAAACCTGTCCGTATAGCACTTAAAAGTGACGCAGTCCCGTACAGTATTTCTACTCCTCGTAGAATTCCGTTCCCGCTCATGCCTCAAGTGGAGAAAGAGCTCATGCGCATGAAGTCTATGGGGGTTATTGAAGAGGTTGTTGAAGCAACTGATTGGTGTGCCCCCATTGTTCCAGTTGCAAAGAAAAACGGAAAGGTGCGCATCTGTGTGGACCTGAAAAGGTTGAATGAGGCAGTGAAGAGGGAGAGATTTGTGCTGCCGACACTGGAAGATATAGCCCCGAAGTTGGCTGGGGCGAAGTTCTTTTCCACATTAGACGCTTCTAGCGGCTTTTGGCAGATCCCCCTTGATCCAAAGTGCCGCAAACTGACTACCTTTATCACTCCGGTAGGTCGGTTCTGTTTCTGCAGACTTCCCTTTGGGATATCCTCCGCTCCTGAGATCTTTCAGAGGGAAATGAGTTCTCTCCTGAGTGGCCACGTGGGCACAGCAGTCGTCATGGACGACATTCTAGTGTATGGGTCTACAGTGGAGGAGCATGATCAGCGTTTGAGTTGTGTGCTGCAGGCTATCAAAGAGTCTGGGCTGAAGCTGAATAAAGAAAAATGTCATTTTAGGAAAACTGAATTATGCTACTTTGGGCATATCATCAACGGGGATGGCATCAAGCCGGACCCCGAGAAAATTCGGGCTATCGAACAGATGAAAAGCCCTTCTGATGTACATGAGCTGAGACAGATATTGGGCCTAGTAAATTACGTGGGCAAGTTTCTTCCAGATTTATCTACAGTTTTGCACCCTATCACAGAGTTGCTTAAGAAAGATGTTGCCTGGGTCTGGGGACCCTCACAAGAAAAAGCGTTCCTGCATGCTAAGTCCCTGCTGGGGTCTGCCCCAGTGCTGGGGTTCTACGACCCTTCAAAAAAGACTGTGGTTAGTGCTGATGCAAGCAGTTATGGGTTGGGGGCTGCACTCCTGCAGCTGAATGACAACAAACTACAGCCCATCGCCTACTGTTCCCGCACACTGACGGCTGCGGAGTCAAAATACGCTCAAATTGAGAAAGAGTGCCTGGCTGCAGTTTGGGCCTGTGAGCGCTTTCAGCGTTATCTAGTGGGTTTGGAGAAATTTAGTCTGGAAACTGACCACAAACCGCTAGTCCCTCTTATCAATTCTTATGACATCGACAAAACACCCTTGAGATGCCAGAGACTTTTAATGAGACTGCTCAGGTTCAATGTTCAGGCAGTGCATGTGCCGGGGAAGCAGCTGGTTGTGGCAGATACACTGTCCAGGCTCCCGCTGGCTGCTGCTGAAGAATCCTCCACAGAGTCGGATGTAAAAGTGTATGTTGATTCAGTTCTGGCCTCTAAGTCCATTTCTTCAAGGAAACTGGAAGAGATAAAGAAAGAGACATATTTGGACACAGATCTGCAAGAAGTTATAAGGTACATAAGAGATGGCTGGCCCGAGAGCCGGGCAGCCTGGATGTCTTTAAATGCTTACCAGCCAGAGAGGTCACAGCTCACGGAGCTGGAGGGGTTGGTGCTGTTCCAAGACCGTATTGTAATTCCTGTCAGCATGAGGAAGGAGATGTTAAACAGGATTCACGATGGCCACTTAGGCATTACAAAGTGCAGAGAAAGAGCAGCTACAGCTGTGTGGTGGCCTGGGATCAGCTCCGACATTGCAAATCACGTGTCTAAATGTGCCTTTTGCCGGGAACGCCGGCCTACTCAGAGAAGGGAGCCCTTAATGTCTACTCCGCTGCCTGCGGGGCCGTGGCAGAAAATAGCTGCTGATTTGTGCGAACTGCACGGGAAAAAGTTTCTTGTTGTTATCGACTACTATTCCAGGTATTTGGAAATAGCACCCCTGAATGATATCACAAGTCAGGCCGTTATCATTCGCCTGAAGAGCTTGTTCGCCCGCTGGGGCATTCCAATGGAGCTGGTGAGTGATAATGGCATGCAGTTCGCTTCTACAGAGTTCAGTGCTTTCAGCAGGGAATATGATTTTGTACATTCCACGTCAAGTCCACATTATCCGCAGGCCAACGGAATGGCTGAAAGGGCAGTTCAAACAACAAAATTCATTCTAAAGCAATCTGAACCGTACCTAGCCCTCTTGTCATACAGGGCGACGCCCATTCAAGCCACCGGGTTTAGCCCGGCACAGCTGATGCTAGGACGCCAGATTCGCACCACTTTACCCTCAGTGGGTGTCTTCAAGCCGCCTGGCCCTGTTCCTCGGGACGAAGTCCTTAGGAGGGATGAAGAGGCCAAAAAGGGTTATCGTTTCTTCTACGACAGGAGACATTCTGTCAGGCCTTTACAGGAACTGAAAGCGGGCCAAAGTGTCAGAATTAAACTGGATGATGAGAAGAAATGGAAGACGCCTGCTACGGTAGTGGGCCGCTCTCCAGAACCAAGGTCTTACACAGTCCTTACAGAGGGAGGGACGGTTACACGCCGTAACCGAAGACATCTTCAGCCTGTACCTGAGAGTCTGGAACCGGATACCTCAGTACCACCGCCGGTGGGATCTCCTGTTCTAAGAGAGGTGCCTTCCCCTCAGCAAGATCATAGCGGGGATATATCTTTGCCTCCAGCAGACTCTTGTTCACCATCTTCTGTATCAGAGGACAGTTCATGCAAAGTTACATCAAGCGGAAGAGTGGTGAGGCTTCCGGCCCGATACAGGGACTGACTTTAGCTAGAACAGTGACCGGAAGTATGGGCAGAATAATCCCATGGTCACTGTGGACTAGGGTAGTCTACCCCGATGTCCAAGTCAGGATGTAATTTATTTGTTCATGTTTTCTAATCTATCTGTTTTTATAATGTTATAAAACAAAATGTTGTTGTATACCCTGTTGGTGTACCTTGTTATTTAATATATGCAAATGTATGCTTTGCCTTTGAAAAAGGGGAAGATGTGATGATAGCAGGATGTGATGTCACTAGCATGTGGGCGGGGCTTAGGTCCGGTGTCTGTGTCGCAGTTAGTTTAGTACAATCAACCTGTCTGGATGTGTATTGCTATGCTCTGCAATAAAATAGAGTTGTACCATCATTGCTGTGTCCTGCATATGTCCTGCATCTCATGACAAGGGGCAATTCAGAGATATACAGCACACAAAATAACTGTGAAACATGGCTGCCAAAAGAAGTAATAAGCCACTTAAAAACACACAGCCTACAGCCCTAGAAAACTACCTAATACAAGCAGAACCAGCCACAATAGCAACAGAAACAGGGCGTAGTGACCCCACAATAATAACATCAGCACAAGTCCATGACCCAGGCACATATGATAGATCACTAAACTACTTAACAAGAGAAGACATAAAACACCTGTCTTCAAAAAGAAGATATCAGAGAGGCGATGCAGGATTTCAAGACTATGTTTGGGGAGCTGAAAAGAGACATCATGGTTGTAGACCGTCGTGTTACACAGATGGAAGAGCGGCAAGGGACACTCAGCTCAGATTTACAACATCAAACTAGTTAATTACAGGCCCAGGAAGGCACAGTCCAAACACCTATGGACCGCATAGAGGACTTAGAAAATAGGAGCAGGAGGAATAACCTTCGACTGCGAGGAATACCTGAAACAATTGACCCTCCTGCTCTACAAGCCTACATACAAGATTTTATCAAACATCTTAAAAACAATGAAGACACCCCAGACACACCTATTGAAAGAGCACATCGGGCCCTACGCCCCAAACCGCCAAATAGGGCACCGCCCAGAGATGTAATCATGAAACTATTGTCCTTTAAAGACAAAGAGGAAATCCTGCGACTTGCCAGAACACACCATCCTGTAGAGTTTAGAGGCTCTGAAATACAAATATACTCTGATCTATGCCCCACGACGCTACAGAAAAGAAGAGACCTGAGATTTGTTACCGCTGTTCTCAAAGAAAGAAGGCTGCCTTACAGATGGGTTTTCCCCACCTGCCTGATCGTCACAAAAAACAACACTACACACGTCCTGAAATCTATAGAAGATCTTCCGAACTTCAATCAAGCGCTAGGTATAAATATACGCCTACCACAGGAAGCTGCAGAGGACCAGCGGGATCCCCCCGGGCGGAACCCAAGAGCAAACCATCAACCTCCGGTCTGATGGGACAACGCCAAGACAAGAATGCACAATCATCACCATAAAATGATGTGCCTCAAACTCTCCCTGAGGAAATTTGAACTGAGGTCCTGATCAGTATTACAGGTCGTATGCAAAAAATACATTATTGACAGATGTTTATGTACAAGATAACTGCCAATACTTTTCCATATTTAAAAAAAAAAAAAAAAAAAAAAAAAAATCATAGTTGAATATGTATGTTATAGCAAATGTAAAGCTTATCTATTAAGGTTTATTACACACAGTTATGGTAACAACATTAAAGATCTGAAAGCCTACATGCACAGAAATTGAGGCACTATCACCAGATAGGATAAAGTAAAAAAATAGGATTTCTGATAGTAGATAGTTTAAGGTGCCAATCCAAACCTATATCAATCATCCATATAATAGTAATAGTGCCTACTAAGCAGATTGACACACAAGTAGGGATATACAGCAGCGAAGATGACATCTTTCTGCATAAAGCACCCATATCTGATAGTTAAGAACATCCTTGCTACGCACATTAAAGCAATTTGAGACGCACCCAAACTATGAATGAAGTCACGAACACAGCAAAAGTTCACTATCAAAATAGATACACCCTAGCAGGCATTAGATCTAATTTAATAGGTTGACACGTAGACGCTTGAGTTAATCACCAGGGACAAACGTTGCACACTAATTAGAAAATTATGTTATGTTAAACAATTTTTTACTTTGAAAACGCTGATTTACTAAAACTATATTACTAAGGTTATATTAAGATTGAAGACAAGGGGACAACTACCCCCAGTTTGTAGTAGTTTTTGTTACTTGTTGTAGTGAATAGAGAATACAGTATTGTGTATATTGCATTGTTCTCCCGTACGGAGAAACAGCTAATTCTCTACTTTCTTGCCTGCCTTTTAACCTTTTCCTCACCCTTCTGGAGGCATCTGCTCTCACTCCCAATAACTGAATCCCACTCCCTACCACCTCGGAACCCACACTCCCTCTTTCCTCTAAACTATCCACCTTAATCTCCCCTCACCTTCTATCCCTCTCCCTCCCATCCCCTCCCCCCCCCCCTCTCCCCCCTTTTTTTTATTTTTTTTTTATTTTTTATTTATTCTCCCCCCTCATCCTCTACATATAGACCACACTACCTCATAGAGGAGCCAATACACCATGGCACATAAACAGAGACATGTACGTACTCATCCTGTAGAACTAATTTCAATCAATGTTAAAGGCCTAAATAGCCCCAATAAACGATCTATAGCGCTGATAGATATACAGAGGATGGGAGGGGATATCATATACATGCAGGAGACTCATTTTGCAGCAATGCACGAGCCTAAATGGAATAACCACCACTACCCAACAGCATTCTTTGCATCTGGCCCAAAAAAGAAAAACGGGGTAGGAATTCTCTTACATGCCAATTTGCCTTTCCAATCAACACAAGTATACAAAGACCCAGAGGGCAGGTATTTGGTAGTGACTGGCTCCCTGTACGGACGACCCATTACACTTGCTAATGTATATTGCCCAAACCACTCACAGCACACTTTCCTCACAAAAGTTGTCCGGAAAATCCTAGAAATAAGAATTGGAATTCTCTATCTCGGCGGGGACTTCAATGCTACCTTAGAGCCTACCTTAGACACATCGGACGGTAGCTCTAGTGTCCCACACAGGACACTTAAACGTATGACAGCAACACTGACAGACTTAATGGTACACGATATATGGCGCACACATCACCCGGGGGGTAGAAACTACACATTCTACTCACACCCACACAGAAAGTACTCTAAGATCGACCACCTGTATACAGACTCCACTGGCCTCACGATAACGCAAAGTAGTAACATCGGCACGATAACTTGGTCGGACCATGCTCCGACCAGCTGCTTCATTTTGTGGCCCAATGTTCCAATCACACCATATGTGTGGAGACTGGATGAGACACTATTGGATGACCCAATCTTTAGGACAGAGATCCATAAAGGAATAATAGATTTCTTTCAACTCAATGATACAGTTCCCATAGAGGATGCCACTGTCTGGGAAGCCCACAAATGTACAATCAGAGGTCTCCTGATTAAAAGGAGATCCGGCTTAAACAAAATCAAAAGAGAGCGATACCGGTCACTCATGTTACAGGTAGAACAGGTGGACCAAACACACAAACTACAACCAAACGATGAAACTAATAGGAAGAAACTAGAATCAGCCAGGGGAAACCTCCTGCAGTACATGCAGGTGGAATACCAAAAAAAAGCATTGATGCTGAGACAACTATATTTCGAACACGGAGACAAGGCAGGAAAACTATTGGCCAGGGCGATAGCAAGGAAAAAGCTAAAAGCCTATGTACACCACATAACAGACAACGGGGGGGAAGTGAGGGCTGAGGCGGGTTCGGTTGCGAATGCCTTCAGAGCCTATTATGAAGCTCTGTATAATATCACGAGCAAAACACAAGATAGGGGGGAGCAATTGCACCCGCCGCAAGATAGTGTACCCATGCTAAATTATCTAGTAGGAACCGAGCTCCCTAAACTTTCAGAACAGGAAAGAGAATCACTAGATATTCCAATTTCAGTGGAAGAAATGAAAAAAGCAGTAAAAGACCTCCCCTCAGGGAAAAGCCCAGGACCTGATGGTTTTGGACTTAAATACTACAAAACCTATGCAGACATATTGGCCCCTCCCCTCGCGAAGCTTTTTAACACACTGCCGCAGACTCCCAACCTTCCAAGCTCCATGTTGGAGGCATACATTACTGTAATCCCCAAGCCGGGGAAACAACAAGACAACCCGGGAAATTTCAGACCTATTTCACTCTTGAACTCCGATGTCAAGATACTGGCAAAGGTCCTAGCTAACAGAATAAATAAAGAAGAACAAGGAAACTCCTCGGCACACCAGGGATAGGTAAAAAGCCAGTCTTTATTTAGTAAAAAATAAAAGCAAGATCCTCATACAGCAACATGGTAAAAACAAAGCATGAACTGGAACAGGGGGAACAACACCTCCTGTGACATCAATAACAGAATAAATAGACTGCTCCCTAGCTTGGTATCAACAGATCAAGTAGGATTTGTCCCAATGCTTGAGGCAAGAGATAACACCCTGAAGGTGCTGCAGATGATCACGCACGCACAATTACATGATACGCCACTCTCCCTGGTCACTACCGATGCAGAGAAAGCATTTGACCGGGTGAGATGGTCATTCATGGAGATCACACTACAAAAATTTGGCTTCGGACCTAAAATTATAAACATGATTATGTCCCTCTATTCCTCCCCAAACGCAAGAGTTAGGGTAAACGGCACGCTATCTGACTCGTTTAACATCAAAAATGGAACTAGACAAGGTTGCCCCCTCTCGCCGATCTTGTTCGCGCTCACGATTGAAGTTCTGGCGAGTAGAATCAGGAATAACCCACTTATTAGAGGGTTCACCATAGGCGGTAAAGAACAAACACTCTCAATGTACGCCGACGACGTGCTATTGTCAATTTCGAATTCGCCGGAATCACTAAAAGAAGCCATGACTGAGTTCGCAGAGTTCGGGAAAGTATCTAACTTCTTGCTTAACCCACAGAAGTCGGAGATACTGATAGTAAATGAGCGACCCGATCTAGCCAAATTAATTAGATCTAACTGCCCCATTAAACTAGCAAACCGTTCTATAACATACCTCGGGATAAAAATCACTTCCAAGATACAAGAAACAATAGATATAAACTACAAAAATATCAAAGACGAGATCATAAAAGACTTAGCTAACTGGAAAAACAAGACCATCTCATGGATGGGGTGAATTGGGGTGGTCAAGATGAATATCTTACCAAGAGTATTGTATATCTTGCAAACTATACCGGCTCCCCCATCGGCTCAATACGTGCAACAAATCCAGAAGGCAATTGAAGCCTATATATGGAAAGGCATTAAGCCTAGAATCAGATGGCGCACCACGTATCTGCCCAGGTCTGGAGGCGGATTGGGTGTGCCCCTGCTGAAAGAATATCAAAGGGCCATATCCCTGCAGAGGCTAGTAGAATGGTGTCAAAATATGCGAAACAAAGCATGGGTGCAAATGGATAATGACATCCTGGGACGTGGTAACGTGGGGGCACTGGCATGGATTTCAGCCAAGAATAGGCCAAACATTATCAAGCAGTATCCTCTACTGCTGGAGGCCTTTGAAGTATGGGATAAAGTGCTTGCTAAGGAACCACACTTATCCACATTCCACTCGCCAAACACCCCAATTAGGGAAAACCCAGATCTGGGTATGAAACATAGAGCACACGCGACAGGTGAAAACTATACACTAGCAGAAACTTCTATAACAAACATCTTACAACAAGGCAAGCTCAAAACACAAGCTGAACTATCAGACTGGGCACCTGAGATATTCACTTCATGGTTTAGAATGGCACAAATACAGCACTATATAACTACACATAAAGACAAGACGGCCCTGACCAGACAGAAAACACTCTATGAAACACTATGCACAATGACCCAACCCCCACCGCACTTAATCTCGCAACTATACAAAGCATTACTGAACCATGGGGACATGATCCTGCCAACCTATACTGCGGCTTGGCAGGCCGATTTGGCTCATGATATAGAGGAGAAGGACTGGTTTAAGATCTTCACGAAAGCCAAAAAGGCGTTGGTGTCTATAAAAATACAGGAAAACACACTTCAAGTTCTTAAGCAGGTGGTACATGACGCCCCAAAGGCTTCATAAAATATACCCGCATGTGGATGATAGGTGTTGGAGAGGCTGTGGAGAGGAGGGTACACTTTTACATATATGGTGGGACTGCCCCATCATCCGGCCTTACTGGGAGGGAGTGATAGGGGTGATGAGTAAAAAACTAGGGATTATAATCCCACCAAAACCGACATATCTGATATACCATGAATTACCCAGGGTGGTGGGGGAAGACAGATACCTACTCCTCTTATTGATGCTGAACGGCGCTAAGGGGCTAATACCTGTTCATTGGAAAAAAACACAGGGGCCGACACTACAGGAATGGAGAAAAAGAGTAGGGGAACTGCTCAAATTAGAACGATATCACTACCTTAAATTAGGTAAACTGGCTACACATGAGATGATGACATTGATCTGGGAGGGCAGAGGTATATAGAAAGAGGTGACACAGCAGAACACTTTCAAACCAATAACAAAACCCGTGATACACTGCGGTCCAAGATCAACATCCCTCCCCCCGCACTCCCAGGCCCCTCCCCCTGCCCCTCCCCTTTATTGTCATCTCCCCCTCCCCCCCTCCAACCCCTTTATTTTTTATTTTTTTATTTTTTTCTCTCTTTCTTTCTTCTTCCTCTCTCCCCCTTTCCTTTCTGGAAGAACTCATTCTTCACTCTTTTCCACTCTTACTACCTTACGAATTAATGAGTAAGGTAACAACATTAGGAACTAATTTTACCTCAGCGAAATGTAGCAGAAGCCGAGTAGCTATCAACGAAGTTAAAACAAAATCCTGATGTTAAGTTCCAAAGTTGATGTTTAATTACTACTGCAGAATTAATAACATAGCGAGCAAATTGGCTCGCTGAAACAAGCTCAGAAGATATGCATAATGTTTAAATATTTGCATATAAATTAAAATATTATTAATGTTGCTTGTTGTGTTTATTATTTCTAATTAAAGACAGTATAATTAATAGTATAGGTCTACATAACTGCATGCCTGTTATGTAAAAATATAATTTAATCCTACTGAGTACTATAACATAAATATATATCAACATACTGTATATATCTATGTTATCACTAATAAACACAACAAGCTAAAATAAATACATTTTAATGTTTATACAATACTTAAACCTTTATGCAATATAAATGCATATCTGTTTAAATATTAAATATCACTGCAAGGCCTGACTACATTATATCTACAATCTTTGAAATAAAATGTATAGTCATGTATATAATTCAAATTAGTTTAAGTAATGGACTTATACATTAAAATGTAGATATTCTTGCTTGATGCATTTATTATTGTAAATAAAAATGTATTTTTAAAATAGATATTTATGTTATAAAAGACAGTTGCATTATAATTATAGTATCACATAACTGCATGCCTGTTATGCAATAAAACAATTGTAACACTAATGCCTTTTGTAACATGAATATACATTTTAAAATATATATTTCTATTTAAAATAAAAAACACAACAAGAAGAAATGAATACATATTCATTTATATACAATATTTAAAATGATATGCATTATACATAAGAATGCATAATATTTAAAAAATTGTAGATAAATGCACTATTAACCCCTAAGCTGCCCTAACCATTACAAGTATGAGGGTGGTTAGGAGATTAAGGCCTAATAAATGGTAACCATCAATAGTCACCTAATCAACCCCCATACAGGTATGGGGGGTTGTTAGGAGATTAAGGCCTAAACCGCCATCTCCAAATGCAAACTAGAACTACACTAACACCTACCCCCCACTCTAAACTAACCCTGTTAAGTTGCAAAAAAAATAAACTCCTTTATCCAAAATAAAAAAATCATTATACTAAACTACATGCCCCATAAAATAATAATAAAAAAAACAAAATGGAAAAAACCGTAACACTAAAATATATTACAATAGCCCTTAAAAGGGCCTTTTGTAGGGCATTGTCCTAAAATGATCTTCGCTCTTTTAACAAAAAAAGTTACAAAACCCTCCACCCCCCAAAATAACAAAATCTAACTGTAAAAAACCTAGCCTAGGAAATAAAATAAAAAATAACAAACCCTATTCTTAAAAATAAAAAACCCTATCCAACCTCAAAAATGTTACTCAGAGTTGATGGGGACTCTGGCTCCTCTTGATCTGACATTGGGCCTTCTTCATCCAAGATCCAGGCGCCGGGGCCCATTTTTGCGCTGGTGGAGATGGACTTTTGTGGCCTCTTCCACCATCTACTCACCACAATCTTCTTCTAACTTAAGGGGTTTAGTTTAGAGGGGGTTAGGTGTTATGTTATTTTGCGTTTGCGGTTTATGGCGGCATAGGGGTTAATAGTTGATTACTGTGGGTATATGGCAGCATAGGGGTTAATAGTTAGAGACATAGGGGTTAATAGTTGATTGCGATGGGCATATGGCGGCATAGGGGTAATATTTGACTGAGGTGGGTATATGGCTGCATAGTTTTTTTTAGTTAGCAACTTAGGGCTAACAATTAGCTGTGGGTATGTGGTGGCATAGGGGTTAATAGATAGATACTTGCTGTGGGTATGTGGTGGCATAGGGGTTAATAGATAGCTACTTGCAGAGGGTATGTGGCGGGATATGGGGGTTAATAGATAGATACTTGTGATGGGTATGTGGTCGTTTAGAGGTTAATAGTTAGCGACTTGCATTGGGTATGTAGCGGTTTAGATGTTTATTAGTGAAGTGTTAGTTTGTAATCATAGGCTACTTTGGTTTAGAGGTATTAGGATTAGCGGTTAGGCACAGATTAATTTATTATACATCGCCAATATGGTTGGTGATGCTGGGTGTTGTCTAAGCCAGCATCGCTACCAATGGCATGTATAGTAGACGCCTTTCAGTGATGCTGCTATGTTGAGAGCCAGGAATATTCCGTCAAGCTCCCTGGACATAGCGGCGGATCCCTTAGAATATTTTGCCGTCTTGCAGCACTTTTGATCATGCAGGCCTTTGTGTCATCTTCAAAAGAAACCTACACTTGCAAGAAACTGCAGAAGGATTGTTGTGGCCATAGGACAATAGGACAACTGAGAGTGACTTTTTATCTGAACTGGATGATGTAAGCCATAATTGTCTAATGCTGTGAGGAAAAGACAGGGTCTGATATAATATTTTCTTGGAACCAAGTTGTGTATGGAATATAAGCTCTATATATGGATAAATATACCATGATAAAATGCCTCTAAAGCATAAAGGACTAAGAGAGACAAAACTTCCAAAGACTCTAACTTGGATATTTCTAGTGAATCCATGGGTGTCGGCAGAAAATTTTCAGGGGAGGGCAAAATATTAAATAAACTGCCCAAAGTATAATAATAGTGGCAACAAGTGAAGCTGGTTGCTCATTAGTGTCAATAGAGTGACTCACGTGACGTGAGTGCTAAAGATTAGATATAAGACAGGGATAGAGAAACATGATACAAAAACTAGGGCTGCAATTTGATGAGAAAACATTTTATTGACATATATTATATTATGAAAAAAGATAGAAATTCTGGCACTATCTTACAAGCACACAACTAGACTAAAAGAAAAATGGAAGAAGTACAGCGTTTAGCTAAAGGGTGATAGTCCCAGGGCCACACCAAGGTCTCTACCTCCCTGGGTCCCTAACCTACAACCACATAATACATGGTTTTAATCAAACATACTAAGATACATACACAAAATAATATTTGTTTACCAAAATAGTAGCAATGTTTTGCCAGCTACAGTATATGTGCAGGCAATAGTTAAGATCACATACATGCTATTTAATACCTTGTCATGCCCCTGTAGGAGACATTAGCTCAGCTGTTTGCTCTAATGAGAGATCAGGTCAGATATATGGGCCCACTGCCTAAATTAGATATCTTAACAGATGTATGGCCTCAGTAGCCCCCTTTATTGCTGCTATATGCTATAAGACCAAATATTAGTTGTTTGAATCTTGCAGCCTGCTACTTTATGCCAGCTCTGTGCCCAATGAGACCTGAGGTCAGATTCATAGTCTCCTTGGACCCATCATGCCACCTATATGCCAAAATTGAGTTCAGATAAGAGGCATAACCACTGAATATTCTTCATACCCAATATATGCCCAAATTACATTTTAGATTATGTACACAGCCCCTGTAGTCTCTTGTTATCCTCTTATTCTACTCAGTCAGGCCCCAGGTAAATGTAAGTTTCTTTAAAAAAAAATCCAATCCAAACCCTGCAACACAGTTCTGCAATATATGTTTTTACAACACCCGCACAAGCTTAATCACATATACACACAAACTCACATTGAAACACACACACACACATGAAAAACCTCACAATCTTTCTGACACACACACAAACACACTCTTGCTCACACACACACACACACACACAAAAACAAAAACACAGTCTTGCTTACACACAGGAACAAACATACACTCTTGCTCCCCCACACACTCAGGAACAAACACACACTCTCAGGAACAAACACACACTCTTGCTTACACACAAGAACAAACACTCTTTCTCACACACACACAGGAACAAACAATCTTGCTCACACACACACACACACATACTTGTCACACACAAACAGGAACAAATACACACACTTGGCTCACACAAACAGGAATAAACTAACACTCTTGCACACACATACACACACAGAAACAAACGTACACACTTGTTTACAGTGACACACACATAAATATAAATCCCACTTTAACATAAATATAGAAACATTGACAATTACATGCCAGTTGCTGAGACACTACCTCACTCCAGGGGCTGGACTTCATTCTTAGCTTGAGCTGGCTGCCACACCCATTTTGGACCTGAGCACCAGCTGGATCCCTGAACCGTTCTGCACCTCCCCTCCCTCAGCAGCATCTAGAAGCACAAGCTGGGAGGAGAGAATTTTGCCTAACAACTGATGACTCACACAGGCAGCCACTCCCGTTTTTGTGAGTCACTGCACAGGAACTTCAGAAGGAGCAGACTGTGCTGAAACAGGACTGGAAATGGCAGTAAAGCAGCTATGTTACAACCGGTACAGCTGCAATGTGAGGTAATAAAATACATATACAGTTTGCCAGTCACTGAGACCGCTGTACTTGCACCACCACTGGCCCTAATAATATAATCTACAGTAGTCTAGAAAAATTGCTGTGTGCTTGCAAATGTCAGGGGGTGGGCAAGTGCCTCCCCTTGCCCCCGCTTCAAACACTCATGTTTTTATATTGTTGTTTACATATAACTGGTTAATATCTGCAAAGGGGATAACACATTAAGATTTAGAGCAGCTATGTACTTGCACAGACCTACCTGAATACATCTAATGAGCCAATGACAAGAGGCATATGTGCAACTGACCACCAGTTAGCTTCTAGTTGGTGCTCCTGAGCCTACCTAGGTATGCTTTTCAACAAAGGAAATAAATTTTATAGTAAAAGTAAAATGCATGTTCTGAACATGAAAGTTAAATTTCTTTTACAAGATATGACGAGTCCACGGATTTCATCCTTAATGTGGGATTAAACCACCTGCCAGCAGGAAGTGGCAAAGAGCACCACAGCAGAGCTGTATATATAGCTCCTCCCTTCCCCTCCTCCCCCAGTCATTCTCTTTGCCTGTGTTAATGTAGGAAGAGGTAAAGTGAGGTGTTAGTTTAGATTCTTCAATCAAGAAGTTTTTTTTTTTTAAAATGGTGCCAGTGAGTACTATTTTTCTCAGGGAAAATCGTCTGTGTATACCTTCCCAAGAGGAGTGGAGACATTTCTTTATTTCTGCCCTGATGTTGATGATCTTAGCAAACGTTATCTAAGATCCATTCTGGTTCCCAAGGAGCAGCTGAAGGTAGTGTAAAGAAAAATCTTCAGTGTGGAGAACGATGTCATGCTACAAGCAGCACTGAGGTATGTTCAGTCTTTTGTTTTCTGGGGAGACTTGATACATCAGAACAGACTGACAATATCCCTAACTGGGGAGGGGTAAGCAGTATGCACTATAGGAAATGGTGTACCTGGATTCCCTGTTAATTTTTATTATATTACTAAGTGTGGTATATCACTTTAAAAATATTATGTGGGCTGACGCTGGGAGATGCGGCTGGTTTTTATTGCTTTCTTGACACCTTACAATGTGAAGCGATTATTGCGCAGAATGTATATGTTGTGAACACATGGTTGATCTAATAAGGACCAACATGTTTGGGTTTTCAACTACCCATGCGGGTCTCGGTAGGATAGGAGGCGCCTATTTTCATGTTGAGTGTGTGTTCCGGATCGGTAGCAAGATCCTGAGGCTCCGGTGGGGCCTAGCTCTGTTTGGTGATCGTAGTGGACAGAGAGGCTCAGAACGTTGTGTCAGTGTACCTTGGGGGCAGGTAGGCGCCACAGCAGAGCTGTGGCGAGGTGCAGGGGCCAAGTTTTGTAATACATCGATATATTTGATAAACCTGACATACTTTGATATTTTAAATATCCTAACAAGTGGTGCAATATATTTAAGCTAAGTGGGACACATAGGGACAATTTTTATTGCTGAAATTGTCTTTTGTCTAACAACAGAAAAATGGTTGCACTTTTATTATTTAAAGGCACAGTACACGTTTTTTGTTTAATTACCTTATTATATGTTTTGACTCCAAAAGTTCAATATATCAAGTAAAGAACGACTATTATTGCTATTGCTAGTCTGTTTAACATGTCTGACATTGAGGAATCTACTTGTTCTATGTGTTTAGATGCCTCTGTGGAACCCCCTCTTACTTTTTGTCCCTCATGTACTGAAAGGGCCTTAAAATGTAAAGAGCAGATTTTATTTAAGGAAAGTGTGTCTAAGGATGATTCTCAGTCTGAGGAGAATCAGGGTATGCCGCCAAATTCTCCCCAAACGTCACAACCTTTAACGCCCACCCAAGCGACGCTGGGTTCTTCAACCGCGTCTAATTCATTTACCCTGCAGGATATGGCTACAGTTATGTCAACTACCCTTACAGAGGTTTTATCTAAGTTGCCAGTGTTACAGGGCAAACGCAGTAGGACAGAAGTCAATGTGAATACTGAGTCCTCTAATGCTTTATTGGCTATTTCTGATGTACCCTCACAGGGATCTGATTTTGGGGTCAGGGAACTTCTGTCTGAGGGGGAACTTTCTGATTCGGGAAGTGTGTTACCTCAGATGGACTCGGACATCATGTCCTTTAGATTTAAGCTTGAACACCTCCGCCTGTTACTTCGGGAGGTTTTAGCGACTCTGGATGACTGTGACTCTATTGTGGTACCACCAGAGAAATTGTGTAAAATGGACAAATACTTAGAGGTACCTGCTTACACTGATGTTTTTCCGGTTCCTAAGAGAATTTCGGAGATTATCAAAAGGGAATGGGACAGACCGGGTATACCGTTATCACCTTCTCCTAATTTTAAGAAAATGTACCCTATATCTGACACTGTTCGGGACTCTTGGCAGATGGTCCCTAAGGTGGAAGGAGCTATATCTACCCTGGCTAAGCGTAAAACTATTCCTATTGAGGACAGCTGTGCTTTCAAAGATCCTATGGATAAGAAATTGGAGGGCCTTCTAAAAAAGTTATTTATTCATCAGGGTTTCCTTTTACAACCGACAGCCTGCATTGTACCAGTTACCACTGTGGCGGCTTTCTGGTTTGATGCCTTAGAAGAGTCTCTTAAGACTGAGACTCCTTTAGAGGATATTTTAGATAGAATTAAGGCTCTCAAGTTGGCTAATTCTTTAATCACAGATGCCGCCTTTCAGATTGCTAAGTTGGCGGCTAAGAATGCCGGATTTGCCATTTTAGCGCGTAGAGCATTATGGTTAAAATCTTGGTCTGCTGATGTGTCATCTAAGTCAAAGCTTTTGGCTATTCCTTTCAAGGGTAAAACACTATTCGGGCCTGACTTGAAGGAAATCATTTCTGACATTACTGGAGGTAAGGGTCATCTCCTACCTCAGGATAAAACTGCTAAATTGAGGGGTAAACAAAATAATTTTCGTTCCTTTCGAAACTTTAAAGGAGTCCCCTCTTCTTCCTCTTCTTCCACGAAACAGGAAGGGAATTTTGCTCAGGCCAAGTCCGTCTGGAGACCCAACCAGGCTTGGAACAAGGGTAAACAACCCAAGAAGCCCACTGCTGCTTCCAAGACAGCATGAAGGGGCGGCCCCCGATCCGGGACCGGATCTAGTAGGGGGCAGACTTTCTCTCTTTGCCCAGGCTTGGGTAAGAGATGTTCAGGACCCCTGGGCACTGGAAATTGTGACCTACGGGTATCAACTGGAATTCAAAAATTTTCTCACAAGGGGGAGATTTCTTCTTTCACGATTGTCTGTAGACCAGATAAAAAGAGAGGCGTTCTTACGTTGTGTAAAAGACCTCTCTACTATGGGAGTAATTTGTCCCGTTCCAAGACTGGAACAGGGACAGGGATTTTACTCAAATCTTTTCGTGGTTCCCAAAAAAGAGGGAACGTTCAGACCCATTTTAGATCTCAAAAGTCTAAACAAGTTTCTCAGAGTCCCATCATTCAAGATGGAGACTATTCGAACAATTTTACCAATGATCCAGGAGGGTCAATATATGACTACCGTGGACTTGAAGGATGCATACCTTCATATTCCTATCCACAAGGATTATTATCAGTACCTAAGGTTTGCCTTCCCTGACAAACATTTTCAGTTTGTGGCTCTTCCCTTCGGGTTGGCCACAGCACCCAGAATCTTCACAAAGGTTCTAGGGTCCCTTCTGGCGGTTCTCAGGCCGTGAGGCATTGTAGTGGCGCCTTATCTGGACGATATTCTGATCCAGGCTTCGACTTATCATCTGACAAAATCTCATACAGACATGGTGTTGTCCTTTCTGAGAACTCACGGATGGAAGGTGAATCTAGAAAAAAGTACACTAATTCCACAGACAAAGGTTCCCTTCTTGGGAACTCTGATAGATTCTATCTCCATGAAGATTTTTCTGACGGAGTTCAGAAAATCAAAGATTCTAAATACATGCCGAGCCCTTCAGTCCAATCCTTGGCCATCAGTGGCTCAGTGCATGGAGGTAATTGGATTGATGGTGGCGGCAATGGACATCATTCCGTTTGCTCGATTTCATCTCAGACCACTGCAACTGTGCATGCTCGGACAGTGGAATGGGGATTATGCAAATTTATCTCCTCAGATAAATCTGGACCAGGAGACCAGAGACTCTCTTCTTTGGTGGTTGTCGCTGGATCATCTGTCCCAAGGGACGTGTTTCCGCAGACCCTCATTGGTGATAGTGACAACGGACGCCAATCTACTAGGCTGGGGTGCAGTCTGGAATTCCCTGAAGGCTCAGGGTGTGTGGACTCAGGTGGAGTCTCTACTTCCAATCAATATTCTGTAATTGTGAGCAATATTCAATGCGCTTCAGGCATGGCCTCAGTTGGCTTCGGCCAAATTCATCAGATTCCAGTCGGACAACATCACGACTGTGGCTTACATCAAACATCAGGGAGGAACAAGGAGTTCCTTAGCGACAACAGAAGTATCCAAGATAATTCAGTGGGCGGAAGCTCACGCTTGTTATCTGTCAGCAATCTACATCCCAGGAGTTGACAACTGGGAGGCGGATTTTTTGAGCAGACAGACGTTTCATCCGGGTGAATAGGAACTCCATCCAGAGGTCTTTGCCAACCTGATCCTCAGGTGGGGCAGACTGGAATTGGATCTGATAGCGTCTCGTCAGAATGCCAAGCTTCCAAAATACGGATCCAGGTCGAGGGATCCTCAGGCCGAACTGATAGATGCCTTCGCAGTGCCTTGGTCGTTAAACCTAGCTTATGTGTTTCCACCGTTTGCTCTCCTTCCCCGGGTGATTGCTCGGATCAAACAGGAGAGGGCTTCAGTAATTCTAATCGCGCCTGCATGGCCTCACAGGACATGGTATGCCGATCTAGTGGACATGTCCTCTCTGCCGCCGTGGAAGCTTCCATTGAGGCAGGACCTTCTCATTCAGGGACCCTTCCATCATCCGAATCTAGTTTCTCTGCAGCTGACTGCTTGGAGATTGAACGCTTGATATTTTCTAAGCGGGGGTTCTCTGATTCGGTCATTGATACTTTGATTCAGGCACGTAAGCCTGTTACTAGAAAGATCTACCATAAGATATGGTGTAAATACCTTCATTGGTGCGGATCCAAGAGTTACTCGTGGAGTAGAGTTAGGATTCCCAGGATTCTGTCTTTTCTCCAAGAAGGATTGGAGAAAGGGTTATCAGCAAGTTCCTTAAAGGGACAAATCTGTGCTTTGTCAATTTTACTACACAAACATTTGGCAGATGTTCCTGACGTTCAGTCTTTTTGTCAGGCACTGACCAGAATCAAGCCTGTGTTTAGACCAATTGCTCCACCCTGGAGTTTGAATTTAGTTCTTAATGTTCTTCAAGGGGTTCTGTTTGAACCCATGCATTCCATAGATATTAAGTTGTTATCTTGGAAAGTTTTATTTTGGGTTGCTATTTCTTCTGCTCGCAGAGTTTCTGAGCTTTCAGCATTACAATGTGACTCGCCTTACCTTATCTTCCATTCTGATAAGGTGGATTTACGTACCAAACCTGGGTTCCTTCCTAAGGTTGTTTCAAATAAGAATATTAATCAGGAAATTGTTGTTCCTTCATTATGTCCTAATCCTTCTTCTAAGAAGGAACGTCTGTTGCATAACTTGGACTTGGACGAGGTCCGTGCCCTGAAGTTTTACTTGCAGGTGACTAAGGAATTCCGTCAATCATCTTCATTATTCATTGTGTTTTCTGGAAAGCGTAGGGGTCAGAAAGCTACGGCTACCTCTCTTTCTTTTTGGCTGAAGAGTATCATCCGTCTGGCATATGAGACTGCTGGACAGCAGCCTCCTGAAAGAATTACGGCTCATTCTACTAGGGCTGTGGCTTCCTCATGGCCATTTAAAAACGATGCTTCTGTTGAACAGATTTGCAAGGCTGCAACTTGGTTGTCTCATCACACTTTTTTCCAAATTTTACAAATTTGATACTTTTGCTTCTTCTGAGGCTATTTTTGGGAGAAAAGTTCTTCAAGCAGTGGTGCCTTCCGGTTAGGTTCCTGTCTTGTCCCTCCCTTTCATCCGTGTCCTGTAGCTTTGGTATTGTATCCCACAAGTAAGGAAGAAATCCGTGGACTCGTCATATCTTGTAAAAGAAAAGGAAATTTATGCTTACCTGATAAATGTATTTATTTTACGATATGACGAGTCCACGGCCCACCCTGTCATTTCTAAGACAGGTATGTACTTATTGTATTAAACTTCAGTCACCTCTGCACCTTTGGCTTTTCCTTTCTCTTCCTAACTTCGGTCGAATGACTGGGGGAGGAGGGGAAGGGAGGAGCTATATATACAGCTCTGCTGTGGTGCTCTTTGCCACTTCCTGCTGGCAGGAGGTTTAATCCCACAATTAAGGATGAAATCCGTGGACTCGTCATATCATAAAAGAAATACATTTATCAGGTAAGCATAAATTTCCTTTTTTAGTTTCATGTCCCTTTTAACTTGTTCTCAGTCAGGGTGCTCCTGACGTACTGGTCTGTTAGTGTGAGGGTTAGGGTGAGTGGAACCTTATATGCAGCAATAGACGTACAGGAAACCAAAAGTCTTTTAAAAAGTTTTAATAAAGCAAGAGAAACAAAAACTACGGGTAAAACAAGAGCAGAGACCAGGAACAGACCAATGGTCAGGTACCGTGAGATCAGTCCAGCAAACAGGTACCAAGGGGGAAAGCAGGAGCAATGTCCAGCAGGTATAGGGGGACTGGCTGGCACAGGATACCAGATAGATGCAGTAGTAACAACAGGATTCAGGTAAGCTGCAACTGGTAAAGTACGCACAGGAGACTCATCAGCGGGATACAGGAGACTCAGGAGGCCCAGCGGGTACTGTTGGTGAGGCTGTCACTGGATATCTGGTTAGTGCATTGGGTACAGAAGAATTCAGGTAAGCTGCCACTCATACAGCAGGATACAGGAGACTCAGTAGGCACAGGATACCTAGCGGGTAATGTTGGTGAGACAGTCATGGGATACCAGGTGAGTGCAGCAGGTACAGCAGGATACAAATAAGCGGCCACTGGTACAGCAGGATACAGGAGACTCAGCAGGCTGTCACAGGATACCAGGTGAGTACAGCAGGTACAGCAGAAAACAGGTAAGCTTCCACTGGTACAGCAGGATACAGGAGACTCAGTAGGCACAGGATACCCAGCGGGTAATGTTGGTGAGACAGTCATGGGATACCAGGTGAGTACAGCAGGTACAGCTGGATACAGTTAAGCGGCCACTAGTACAGCAGGATACAGGATACTCAGTAGGCTGTCACGGGATACTAGGTGAGTGCAGCAGGTACAGCGGGATACAGGTAAGCTGTCACTGGTACAGCAGGATACAGGATACTCAGTAGGCTGTCACGGGATACTAGGTGAGTGCAGCAGGTAAATCAGGATACCCAGTGGGTACTATTGGTGAGATAGTCACAGGATACCAGGTGAGTGCAGCAGTTACAGTGGGATACAGGATACTAAGCAGGATGTCACGAGATACCAGGTGAGTACAGCAGGTGCAGCGGGATACAGGTAAGCTGTCACTGGTACAGCAGGATACAGGAGACTAAGCAGGATGTCACGGGATACCAGGTGAGTACAGCAGGTGCAGCGGGATACAGGTAAGCTGCCACTGGTACAGCAGGATACAGGAGACTCAGTAGGTTGTCACAGGATACTGGGTGAGTACAGCAGGTAAAGCAGGATACCCAGTGTGTACTATTGGTGAGATAGTCACAGGATACCATGTGAGTGCAGCAGGTACAGCGGGATACAGGATACTAAGCAGGATGTCACGAGATACCAGGTGAGTACAGCAGGTGCATTGGGATACAGGTAAGCTGTCACTGGTACAGCCGGATACAGCATACTCAGTACAGTTAAGAGGTGCAAGGCTCAGTTTGCACGTCATGGACAACCAGATAAAGTGATCTCTGATAACGGCCCTCAGTTTGCAAGCTTACAATTCAGGAAATTTGCCACTGAATGAGAGTTTGAGCATGTGACCTCTTCACCACGTCATCCACAGGCTAACGGCAAAGCTGAATCTGCTGTGAAGATTGTTAAAAATTTATGCAAGAAAGCATAAAGTGATGGTAAAGACCCGTGGAAGGCCATCTTACATTGGAGAAACACTCCAACTGAGGGCATGGATAGTAGTCCGGCACAGAGACTGATGTCAAGGAGATTAAAGACCTCCTTACCAGTTGCCAACAAGCTACTTGAACCCTCTGTGATACATGGTATACCAGAAAAGTTACGACTTAAGAGGCAAGTGTTCAAGGCACGATATGACACATCTGCCAGAGATTTGCCTGAATTGAATATTGGGGAACGAATCCGTATGAAACCCCTGCCTGGAGATCAAACAAGTCGTTGGAGAATGGGTACCTGTCTGCAAAAAGTTGCACCACGCTCCTATCTTGTGGACATTGAAGGAACCCTCTATCACCGCAATCGTGTGGATCTGCGAGTGGCTGAGCAGCCTGATTCTCAATATCCAGTTGACAGACCAGACTCATCTGATATTATAAGGGCACACTCACCCATTGGCAGTAAGGAATGTACAGAGGTGATGCCACCGACTAATATTAATGACAGTCCTGAGCAAGCAGGTATACCTCATGGCAGTCAAGCACAGAACATGCCAGCAAGTATTGAGAAGAGCCCATTAACCTCAGAGAGGGCTAAGAAACTCTTTGTACAAGGAGGGCCAGTCTTCACCCGTAGTGGCAGACATTCACAACCACCCAAGAGACTTAACCTGTAGAATGTGTTATTACAAGGACTCATCCAAATTTCACAATGTTGATTTATTAACACTAAAAGAGGGATATGTTATGGGTGTTATGTTTAGCTTATATGCAACGCTATGATTTATTTCTATTGCACTTGTTTCCTGTTTTGCATTTCCTGTTCCTGTTAGTTCTATGCTAAGATCATGGCTTCTGTACACTAATGCTTGTACTGTCATTATTTACACCACATGAAACAGTTGTCACAGGATACTAGGTGAGTGCAGCAGGTAAAGCAGGATACCCAGTGTGTACTATTGGTGAGATAGTCACAGGATACCAGGTGAGTGCAGCAGGTGTAGCGGGATACAGGTAAGCTGCCACTAATACAGCAGGATACAGGAGACTCAGCAGGTTGTCACAGGATACTAGGTGAGTGCAGCAGGTAAAGCAGGATACCCAGTGTGTACTATTGGTGAGATAGTCACAGGATACCAGGTGAGTGCAACAGGTACAGCGGGATACAGGATACTAAGCAGGATGTCACAGGATACCAGGTGAGTGCAGCAGTTACAGCGGGATACAGGTAAGCTGTCACTGGTACAGCAAGCTACAGGAGACTAAGCAGGATGTCATGGGATACTAGGATAAGTGAGAAAAGGAACAGGAGGGCAGGTAAGCACGAGGTAAGCACCTCAATAACTCAGCCCAGAGTGATGGGCTGAGAAGGTTTATATAAGAATTCCCACACCTGTGGCCACATAGGTAGAAGTTCCTGTAATTAGTTGTTGCCCCTTTAAATTAGAGCAGCGTGTGGCACCGTGCACCTATGGATAGTAGCAGCAGAAGAGAGACCTCTGCATTCCACTATGTTGAAGAAGGAGCCTGTTGTGGGATTAGGTATGTTTCTGACAGTTAATGGCTTCTTAGAAGTGGAACTGAAGAACCCTGAACGTAGAGCAGGGCTCCCCAAACTATGCCCAGGGGCCATACCTGACCAGCCAGATGTTGGAAAATTTTTGATTACTGGACCGGGGAAAAGAAAGAAAACTATAAGCAAATCTAGTTTTGTCTTTGGATTTTTTGTCCTGAGGTAAAAAAACACACTTAGCACCAGACACTGTGTCAATAATTGCATCCAAGTTGGGACTGAATCAAATTTATTCTTGGAAAGGGAGAGATAAAAGTCAAAGACCAAGATGTAAGCCACAAAGCTCTTGTGAGAATCACAAAAGGCACAATCTTTGTTTTAATGTGAATGATCTAAAAAATTGTCACACATAATGGAATTGGCAACCTTAAAGACAATCCTAAATTTCCTCTAGGGAGAGGTTTCTGAAGAGAAACCATGTCTGATGAGGTGTCACACCACAAAGTGATAGCACCCACTATATAGGCCACACTGAATACTGGCCTTCTCTAAAGGGATAGTAGTACTTTTAGCAAGCATAGCAATAGCTCTATTCAGATTTGCGTGAGGAATTGGAAACATCTTCTTGAACTCAGATAAAAACTCCAAAGTTTTAGGAGGCTTAAATAACGAATCTTGTTTTTTAACTGATCTTTTCTTCTGTAGGATTCTTAAAACTCCCAGAGTAAGGAAAACTTCTTGCAGCAAAGTGTGCAAATAATGCATTTGAAGTATGCGCTCTCAGATTCCAGGTCCAACAAAGAATCCTGACTATCTAACAGTATCTCACCTTATGAAGTATCTGAATCTTACACATCAGACTCCTTAAGCAGAGTTATCGCTGTGCTGCTTCTGTGAGATATACCAGATGAACTGAAACCAGTATCACCCTCTTTGTGCAAACGCTTATGTTTGCTCTGGGAAAGTATAGATGCCAAAACTTCACAAATAGCGGAGTGCAAATATTACTTAAAAGCATCTAGGTAACCTCCGTGGGACCTACCCTACACTATAATGGTCTCTCAGTCAGCACACTTATAACACATACAGTTTCCCAAGGCAAAAACTAACCCCATACAAAGAATGTAAAGAGATAATACCCAGGACTGACTCTAAGTTATAAAGTGCCCTAAACCTGTCAGAGGGTAAAACCTATGTGTGTATTGTCCTCAGGCTAGGTGTAAAATTTACAATATACCAATAGCCTGTGGGCTATGTGAATGCTCCTCTTCACCTACCTGTTAGAACTCGCTCCACCTTTCTTACCCAGCTGCAGTAAAGCTGCGTCCAGTACAATAGCCCATCCTGGTTAGATCTGAAGCAGGAGTACATTGTGAGAACAACAGGAGGTGGCTAAAGGCTAATTCCCAGCAACACCTGAGGCAGGCCAGTGACAAACTCCCAAGGGAGCATTACTATCAGTTTACTCCTATACACCCCATTTCCCTATTTCCAGCTCTCTGAAGGGGATAATGTGTCTCACATAAGTCTGAGAACCCCTGAAGAGCACTTTAGTTTTTACCTTCTCCTATGGAGGCAAATACGACTGAGGTGTACTGGGAAGTGGAAGGGATTAAAGGCTCCTGGTATGTTGGTTTTTTTTCACCTTCTCCAAATGAACTGGAGTTCAATTCCACATGTGATGGCTCATGGGCTCTCACCACCTTATGAAAGAAAAAGGAATTTACCCAAAAGAGATGGTAAATAAAATACCTTACCTCTTCCTCCATTCCAAGGGTTTGATGGGCTGTTCTATTTAAAGCATCTTGGGAAGCTCAAGACCTGTTTAAAAAATATTGCCAAAAAACATACAAACTTAGTTTAGCAAAATTTAAAACAAAAACACACACAAATAAAACAGTTTAGACCAAAAGAGATGGTAAATAAAATAGCTTACCTCTTTCTGCACTCCGACGGTTTGAAGAACAGTTCTATTAAAAATTTCTTGGGAAGCTCGAGAACTGTTGAAATAAAACACACAGTTGGTTTACAAAAATATAAAAGTATCTAAAAGCTTTTATTAAAAAACACAAATTTAAAAACGGTTTAACCAAAAAGAGAAGGTGAAACAAATACCTTACCTCTTCCTCCATTCCAAGGGTTTGATGAACAGTTCTATTTAAAACTTCTTGGGAAGCTCGAGAAAAGAGACCTGTTTAAAGATATTAAACAAACAAAGATATATATATATATATAGGTCTCAAGCTAATGGAAATATATGACTTTAAGGGTACATGTAAAAATAGTTCTTTTTTAAAATTAAATGCATTAATGCACATGTTTGTCCTTTCTATCCCTTTAAGGGTTCAGGTAAAACAGAATTTTTTAAATCTTAAACAATTGAAAAGTAATAACAAAAAAAAATGACAAAATAAATGTTAAATCAAATAAGGAGGTATAATATTTAACAAAAATCAAATACAAAAACAAAAAACCACAGCTAAATACAATCGGCTAGATTACGAGTTTTGCGTTATGAGGGGTGCGGTACTAACTTGCACTTTATTGTCACCGCTCACTTACCTACAGTGCTGGTATTACAGGTTTTTACAAACCCGGCGTTAAAAGGCAAGAAGTGAGCGTAGAGAAAAATTGTGCTGCATACCGCACTCCAATACCAGCGCTGCATAAGTCAGCGGTGAGCTGGTTGTACGTGCTCGTGCACGATTTCCGCATAGACATCAATGGGGAGACCCGGCTGAGAAAAAGTCTAACACCTGCAAAAAAGCAGCGTAAAGCTCAGTGACGCAGCCCCATTGATTTCTATGGGGAAACAAAATTTATGTTTACACCTAACACCCTAACATGAACCCCGAGTCTAAACACCCCTAATCTTACACTTATTAACCTCTAATCTGCCACCCCGACAGCAACATTATACTTATTAACCCCTAATCTGCCGCTCCGGACATTGCCGCCACTATAATAAATATATTAACCCCTAAACCGTCGCACTTCCGCATCGCAAACACTAGTTAAATATTATTAACCCCTGTTCTGCCACCCCTAACATCGCCGCCCCCTACCTACATTTATTAACACCTAATCTGCCTCCCCAACGTTGCCGCCACTATACTAAAGTTATTAACCCCTAACCCTAAGTCTAACCCTAACCCTAACCCCCCCTAACTTAAATATAATTAAAATAAATCTAAAGAAAACCTACAATTAATAACTAAATAATTCCTATTTAAAACTAAATACTTACCTGTAAAATAAACCCTAAGCTAGCTACAATATAACTAATAGTTACATTATATCTAGCTTAGGGTTTTTATTTCACAGGCAAGTTTGTATTTATTTTAACTAGGTAGAATAGTTACTAAATAGTTATTAACTATTTAACGCTAAAATAAATACAAATTGACCTGTAAAATAAAACATAACCTGTCTTACACTAACACCTAACCTAACCCTACAATTCAATTAATTCCGTAAATTAAATACAATTCCCTAAATTAAATACAATTAGCTAAATTACAAAAACAAACAAACAAACACTAAATTACAGAAAATAAAAAACAAATTACAAGATCTTTAAACTGATAACACCTAATCTAATAGCCCTATCAAAATAAAAAAAAGCCCACCCAAAATAAAAAAAAACCCTAGCCTAAACTAAACTACCAATAGCCCTTAAACTGGCCTTTTGCGGGGCATTGCCCCAAAGAAATCAGCTCTTTTACCTGTAAAAAAAAATACAAACAACCACCCCAACAGTAAAACCCACCACCCACACAACCAACCCCCCAAATAAAACCCTAACTAAAAAAATCTAAGCTCCCCATTGACCTGAAAAAGGGCATTTGGATGGGCATTGCCCTTAAAAGGGCATTTAGCTCTATTGCGGCCCAAAGCCCTAACCTAAAAATAAAACCCACCCAATACACCCTTAAAAAATCCTAACACTAACCCCTGAAGATCCACTTACCGGGAGAAGTCTTCATCCAAGCGGCAAGAAGTCCTCAATGAAGCCGGGAAAAGTCTTCATCCAAGCCGGCAGAAGTGGTCCTCCAGACGGGCAGAAGTCTTCACCCAGACGGCATCTTCTATCTTCATCCTTCCGACGCGGAGCGGCTCCATCTTCAAGACATCCGGCGCGGAGCATCCTCTTCTTACGACGGCTTCTTCTACAATGAAGTTTTTTTTAAATGACATCATCCAAGATGGCGTCCCTTAGAATACTATCGGAATTAAGGTTTAAAAAATCCTATTGGCTGATGCAATCAGCCAATAGGATTGACCTTCAATCCTATTGGCTGATCCAATCAGCCAATAGGATTGAGCTCGCATTCTATTGGCTGTTCCAATCAGCCAATTGAATAGAATAGTATTGGCTGTTCCAATCAGCCAATAGAATGCGAGCTCAATCCTATTGCGTACTGTCTAATAAAGTTGTGCCGTTGAACTACATGTAGCGCACTCCTGCGTTTTGTAAAGCTGTCAAAAGTTTTACCCAGCATGAGAGTGCGCTACGTGTAGTTCAACAAGATGACCGATTGCGCTGTGATTAGAAACTTCGCTGTTGAAGAAACAAAGAAGAGGCTGGCAAAGAAGGTAAGTTGAGGTAAGTATGAGTTTGGGGAGTTAAATCTCTAAAATCCTTTCCACTATACAAATAATTATGTAACATTAATTTGAACATTGACTGGCCCTTTAATATAGAAGACACACATTAAAACATTAGTAATTACACAGCTATATTTTCCTGAAGATTACCAAAAAAAAAAGAAGGTGCATCAACCAGTGTGACAATCACTTCCTCTCTCCCTCCTACACAATCCTGCCACTAATCCAATACTCCATAGAGGAAGAGGGGATGTGTCACTCTGCTTGGTGTCTTTTTTGGTCCTTCTGAATATAAAATAAAACTGTTATTCTAATATTAAAACAATTGATGAAAAGCACTAGTTAAAAAACGTATTAAACTAAATCCCCTTCCCTCTCCCAGCTCCAAAAACTCTCTACCAAAAACTCTCCAAAAGCAAATCTTTTTATCAAAAACACAAATTGAAAAAGTGCTTAACCCAAAAGAGGTTGTAATTAAAACAGCTTACCTCTTCCTCCATTCCAATGGTTTGTTGAACAGTTCTATTAAAAACTTCTTTAGAAGCTCAAGTAAAGAGACCTGTTTATATAAAAATTAAAACATACAAAAAAAGAGGTTAAGGAAATTTGTTACATGAATAGTAAGCTCCCAGGATCATTACAGATTTAAACCAATATAAAAATATTTTAAAAAGTAGTTACAAAATTTATATAATTTTGATTTCAAAAGAGCAGCTTAAAAAAAAAAAAAAATACTAAAAAAAATAAAAAATTATATATATATATATATATATATATATATATATATATATATATATATATATATATATATATACCTGATAAATTAATTTATTTCATGGTGGTGAGAGTCCATGAGAAATCACATGTGGGATTATACTCCAGTCCACTATGAGGAGGCAAAAAATACTCAACATACTAAGAGCTTTTAATCCCATCCATTTCACTGATTACCTCAGTCAAGCATATGGCCAAGGAAGGATAGGAACAGAAAAGCAGGTAAGATAAAGGAAGGGTAAATGAAGTGCGAACTGCCGCCAAATGAGCATAAACATGGTTGGGTCTTGTGGACTCTCATCAACATGAAAGAAATAAACTTATAAGGTGAGTATAAATTTTGTTTTCTTTCGTAAAGTGTTTAGAGTCCACAAGAGATCACATCTGTGATATAATACTTAAGCTGTGGAGTCCACAAGATAATCGTGAAAGCACGGAACATGAACTTAAGACACGAAAACTTTCCTGCTAAAAACAAGAGACAAAAAACATCAAAATGATAAAATGTAGTAAAATAATGTTAGGACCAAAAAAATCTTAGTGGCCCCTAAAGACAATTTTAGAGCCCTTACCACATCCAGATTATGTATAAAATAGTATCTTCTAGACAGATGTTGAGTGTCCAAGCCATGCATAAGTGTTTATAACACCTGAGGGCCAAAAAGGTTTCAAAGAGGAGATACCTGTGTCATGCCTGCCTGCTTGATACGCTTTTTTCTTTAAAGGGACAGTCAACACCAGAATTTTTGTTGTTTTAAAAGATAGATAATCCCTTAATTACCAATTCCCCAGTTTTGCATAACCAACACAGTTATAATTATACATGTTTAACTCTGTAATTTCCTTGTATCTAAGCCTTAGCAGACTGCCCCCTTATTTCAGTTCTTTTGACAGACTTGCATTTTAGCCAATAAGAGCTGTCTCCATGGTAAATTCACTTGTATGAGCTCAATGTTATCTATATGAAACACGTGAACGAATGCCCTCTAGTGGTAAAAAATGATCAAAATGCATTTAGGTTAGAGGCGTCCTTCAAGGTCTAAGAAATTAGCATATGAACCTCCTAGGTTTAGCTTTCAACTAAGAATACTAAAAGAACAAAGCAAAATTGGTGATAAAAGTAAAAATTGGAAAGTTGTTTAAACTTACATGCCCTATTTGAAACATGAAAGGTTTTTTTGTACTTGACTGTCCCTTTAAGGATGTTACTAGTCTTCCCTGCCAGTCAGCTTGCTTTCAGCATCAACTTCTTCTGCTGGAGCCTGTATGTTTATTTATCTCCCACCTGATCTCTGATTCAGTTTTTTTTTAGGAAATTCTTATGCCTAGGCTGAATGCACCAGCTTAGTTTACTCTGTGTCTGTTCCAACGTACCTTTTCCCTATGTATTTCAAGTAATTCCGGTCCTGCCTGATATTCTCTGCCTGTGTTCTACTGCCCACACGTACCCTGCTGTATTTTTTTGTTTGTTTATTCTGCTGTACTTGACACCGCTATATTATATATTCTAAACCCTGCAACATATCTCAGTTCCCAAAGAACCATTTTTGTAATCATACAGTCATTTGCTACAAGTAAATTCTATACCCTAATCCTACAACATAACTCAGTTACCAGACAAGTATTAATGTGATTACCCAGTCATCTGCTACAACTGTATTGTATACCATGACCCTGCAACATAACTCAGTTACAGGATAGGTATTATTGTGATTATTCAGTCATGTGTTACAACTGTATTGTATAACCTGATCCTGGAACATAACTCAGT